>NW_022983762.1:0-2371 GCF_010093885.1 Aplosporella prunicola CBS 121167 | reverse complement strand
ATAATTATATTACCTTTCTTAGGCGCAATATTTTCAGGTTTTTTTGGTCGAAAACTGGGAGTTCGCGGTGCCCAGTTAATTACGTGTAGTAGTGCGCTAACTACTACACTTTTTGCAATTTTAGCCTTTTTTGAAGTAGGTTTAAATAACATACCTGTATCAATACAACTGTTTAGATGAATTGATTCAGAATCACTTAATGTGTCATGAGGATTCCATTTTGACTCTTTAACTGTGTCTATGCTTTTACCAGTATTAATAGTATCTTCATTAGTACATATATATTCAATTTCTTATATGAGTCACGATCCTCACAATCAAAGGTTTTTCAGTTATCTGAGTCTTTTCACATTCATGATGGTTATATTAGTAACTGCAAACAATTACTTACTTATGTTTGTAGGATGAGAGGGTGTTGGAATTTGTTCTTATCTTCTAGTATG
This sequence comes from Aplosporella prunicola CBS 121167, assembly GCF_010093885.1. Lineage (NCBI taxonomy): Eukaryota > Fungi > Ascomycota > Dothideomycetes > Botryosphaeriales > Aplosporellaceae > Aplosporella > Aplosporella prunicola. The sequence continues at coordinate 1,928 of NW_022983762.1, read as the reverse complement.
TTTCTGATTTACTAGAATAGCAGCAAATCAAAGTTCTCTTTCAGCCTTATTAACTAATAGAGTAGGTGATACCTTTTTAACTATAGGTATGTTTGCGATTTTATGAAGTTTTGGTAATAATCAAAAAATGATTAAATATTCCAATAGAATGAGATTTAATAATACATGCTCCGCAAGAAATTTACCTTACAGACAAGTGAGATGTTATTCTTCTAAGACCTCTTTTTGTGAATGAGGATCTTACTTAGCTGGGTTAATTGAAGGTGATGGACATATCGCTGTGCACGATAAAAATTCTAAATCTAAAGTATATCGTCCAAAAATTATTATTGTTTTCAATATCCATGATAGACCTTTAGCAGAAAAATTATCTGCTGTCTTTAAAGTTGGTAAAGTAGTTAGCAGATCTAGTGCGGGTCATGTTTTACTACAAATATTAGCTAAAGAAGAAGTATTAAAGATCATTAATCTTATTAATGGTCGTATGCGTACTCCTAAAATAGAAGCTTTACATAGAGCTATATGTTGGATAAATGAAAAGGATAATAGCTCTATACCTTATTTAGGTTTAGATACGTCATCTCTAGATAGCAATAGTTGATTAGCAGGTTTTACAGACGCGGACGGAAATTTTTCTATAGTTTTAACCCATCAAAAGAAAAATGGTAAAGTTGGAGCTAAAAGAGTCCAAACCTTTTTCCGTATAGAAGTTAAACAAAACTATCCTAGAGAAGTTCCCGCAGATAAAGGTGGAGCTAGTTATTTTAATATTATGACTATGATTGCTGAATTCTTTACTGTAAATCTGTATACTAGAACTAGAAGTGTAGATGACAGAGTGTTTTACGCTTTTATGGTTATATCTCATAATTATAAAAGTCATGATATAGTTCGTAATTACTTTGATCGTTTCCCTTTATATTCCTCTAAGTATTTAGCTTATAAGGATTGATGTCGTGTTCAAGATCTCTATAGAGTAACCTGTTTAAATAAAGAGGGTCTAGATGAAATAAAAGCAATAAAAGATCAATTCAATAGTAAGCGTAAAGTATTTAATTTCTCACATCTGGAATATTTAACATTTTAAATATATGTTGCCGTGGGTGGTAGTAATATTGCCCTTATTATATAACTATATGCGGGAAACCCCTAAAGTCTTTTTATAGGATATTGTGGAAACTCAAGATATATATATATATACTTATATGTTTTATAGTACGTATACATAAAAAAAACGAAGTTGAGTGTACACAGACCATAAACATTAAAAAGAATAGATCTTGTTTAGGTTAAATTAGATAAGTGAAAATGGACAATCCGCAGGAAATGAAATTAATTAAAAATTATTCTATGAGATATAGTTATTATAACTTATATTTCCTGGTTTCCATAGCATCGGTTAAACCTCCGTTTATTTTTTTTAGCTAAAATAAACGCTATAAAATTTAAGGGAAACTAATACTTTTTAATTAAGATAAGATCCTCAGAGACTACACGTTATACCCCGGTACAATTTTTTTTGTATTTTATAAAATACAAAAAAAAAATAAGTACTGGGTGAAGATATAGTCCAGATATAGTTTAAAGACTATATGTTATTTGAACATAGATTATTCAACAGTGTTCTCATTAGCTCCTTATATGAGTGAAAATATCGTAACTATTATAGGTATATGTTTAGTAATAGGTGCAATGGCTAAAAGTTCTCAAGTTGGTCGAAAAAAAGTGAAGGCCCTTAAAAATGTAATATCATTTTTATGCACTCTGATATTTGCTGGAATAGCTTCAAACGCCTTAGGGTCCGAAGGTCCATTTACATTATTTAAGAATGATCCGGAAAAATCTCAAGGACAAGGAGCCAATCAGCAGGGAATAGGTGAGTTAGCTGATTCCAAAAAATTTTCAGGTAAATTTTTAGAATGGTTTAT
>NW_022983761.1:0-2469 GCF_010093885.1 Aplosporella prunicola CBS 121167 | reverse complement strand
CAAACAAGTTATAGACTTAATGCTCCGTAAAGAGCATTTAACTAGTAAAGGTCTTTTAGATATTTTTAGTTTAAAAGCTTCTTTAAACTTAGGTTTACCTGATGTTTTAAAGAAAGCTTTCCCTAATATTGTACCAAAAGACAGACCAGTGGTTGAATGTAAAGGGATCAAGAGTCCCCATTGATTAGCAGGATTCGCCGATGGTGAATCTTGTTTTTTTGTGGAAAAATGTGTTTCAAAAACACATAGTTCTGGATACCAAGTGCGTTTAAAATTTATTCTTAGTCAAGACATTAGAGATGTCGCATTATTAAACTTATTAAATAATTATCTCAATTGTGGAAAGGTAATTGTAGATTCTAAAGGAATGTCTCGATATGTTGTTAGAAAACATTCTGACATTGCTCTCACAGTTATACCTCTATTTGCTAAATATCCTTTACAAAGTTCTAAATTAGCTGATTATAAAGATTTTTGCGAAGTAGCAAAAATCATAGATAGTAAAGCTCATTTAACTAAAGAAGGGTTGGAGCATATAGACCTGATAAAATCAGGTATGAATAGAGGTAGATTCAGTTAAAGTAAAATACGTTTCATTATTGTTATCCCTATTCTTATTATGTATCCAGATATCCTTTATTTAGTTCGGCCGCCTGCTTAATTGGCGGCTGAACATCGCGCGAGAGCGCGACGTTCTAAATATCAAGATTTCTTAGATTGACGTGAATTTCACCGTATAAGATTATCTAGAGAGTATATAACTATAGAAGGTACATCTAAATTAATCTACCTAAAAAACAGCATGAATACTAAAAGAACTCAATTTAATTGAGATTCATTGAACAGTTTTTACTGTTAAATGTAATCAGGGTTAACAATTACGAGATGGGAAAAAGTTTATTTATTCTTTTTTTTTTCAAAAAAAAAGAGTAACGACAGGATGAACTCTCGTGGATAGGGAGTTGCTCTGAGGTGACTCAGAGGCAATAAAACTCTTTTCGATGCGTGAAAGCCCTCAAGTGATAAACTATTTGAGTGAAACACACGTAATAGGCTACTCATGTTTGTCCAACGGGGGGGCCGCCGAAGGCGGCCGGGTCCCCGTAGGTTTTCTCCATTGACCCCTGTCGGGGTCAAAAGAGAAAACTAATTTTTTAATAACATATGTAAAAATGCCTATTGCAAGGGGGCAATACGCCTGAGTAGATAAAAATTTTTATTCTACTCATCAGAGACTAAACAAAGAGTATCTTAATAAGAAAGATAGAACTTGATTTGAACAATGATTAGTAGGAATAACAGATGGTGAAGGTACTTTTGGGTTTTACTATCAAAATGATAAATGAATTTTAGTTTATAAAATAGGTTTATCTAGATATAACTTAAGAGCACTATATTATATTAAAAAACAATTAGGTGTAGGTTCTATTACTAAAGACAATGATAAAGCACAAATACTAATTAGAGATAGACAAAAGCTTGAAAAAGTTATATTCCCTATCTTTGATAAATATCCTCTTTTAACAAGTAAACATTTTAATTATTTAAGATTAAAAAAAGCATTTTATATTTTAAATAATTCTAATCTTACTAAAGATGAAAAGGATAAAAAACTATTTGCTTTAAAAAACGAATCAACACCTACAAATTATATTTCTTCTGCTTGAAACAAAGTAAATTTACCTTTAAAAAGCTTTGTTGATGCTGTTTCTGTAATATCTAAACCTTGATTGGTTGGGTTTGTGGAAGGTGAAGGTAGTTTTTATTTAGTTTCAAAAGACTCTTCTAGAATAGTTCATGGGTTTGGGATAACTCAAAAATTAGATAGTGTAGTTTTAGAAGGGATTAGACATATACTACATATACCGACTAAGGTTAAATATAAATCTAATTATAATTATTATATGTTAGATACAACTAATTCAAGAGCAGTTGAAAATATTATAAATTATTTTTACAATACCATGAAAGGTATGAAAGCTGTTGAGTATAGAATCTGAGCTAGATCTTATGTTAAGAATAAAGGAAATTTAACTGAATTATCTAAAATAAGAGAAATACTTAGAAATATGAAGAAGAAATTATATGAAATTTCATATTTTGAAAGTTTTTCTTCTGCTGTACTAGATAAGTTTAAAAAAAATCCCTAATTTTTACCTATAATCTAATTAAATCATTCTTATTAATGATAATGGTATAGTCCGTTTTTTACCACTCTTATAATTTTTTTTTCTTTACTAATTCTTAAAATTTAAGGATTTATTAAGATTAAAAAAAATAAAATAGTGCTTTTTTTTAGATATTGGTTAAAAAGTAAAACAATGTCATAGTAAAAAGTCTGAATCATTTATAATAGTAATGGTATGCATTGTATTATATGCAATGTGTACCAGAGTTATGGTACAAGGTCCAGGCTACCGCGCGGATATGCGCGGTGTTACTATAGACTACTCCTTTCCCTTTAATATT
>NW_022983760.1:0-2495 GCF_010093885.1 Aplosporella prunicola CBS 121167 | reverse complement strand
CTAGCCTTATACGGAAAAGATAAAATAGACAATTTCGGCCGTATAACTTAAAATAGTACTTAAATTCGCTTAATAAATAAAAAGGTTCTAGAGTAGAGACGATATAAACTAGTAAAACCCTATCTTATTCCTATTCTTCTACCTTTCCTTTATCCTATCTCTATTCCCCTTTTTCCTTATACTCTTAGATTAAATCGCTAATGTAAATTTCTAGCGTATTCCTTTAAATAGTCTATAGCCTACATATCGCTCAGGACGATAGGTTAGGGTAAATAAATTTAACTCAACTTAACTCAACTCTCGGGGAACATATAATCATTTGTAAAGTACTAACATTTCTTCAATAAGATAGAGTACCTTCCATGTTACTGTAGAGGAAAGTGTGTAGTAACCTCCGGTAATAAAGTCTTCGTCTCCCTTTGGCAGTTATTTGATGTGGGCCGATAACGCACTTAATTAATATTTCTAGAAAAAGCTGCATTAAGTAGATGCCCTAGACAATGAACATCTTTGAAGTGCTCTTACAGCATCTAATTTTCCAGTATTCTGGATTGAAACGTCAGCAAGTCAAGAAGATAGTCGATTCGCCGCTACAGTGCTCTTGGGTGGCAGAGGTACCTAAAGCTGGAGTGGAAGTGAGGACTGCGCTAAGGGAAGACGCTACTTGACGGCAATGGTGATTAGCTTACGTTCTAGCCTCCGCCATTTTGTAATCAAGGAATAAGGGGCTACGCCTAGACCCACAAGAGGTTTCTCATTCCGCAAACCTTGTCGAAAACAATTAGTGCTTTTGCCGTAAGGTACTTTGAGCATATTCCAAAATATGCTATTGCTTCACAAGCGCATGTGACTCAAAGGACCCTCAGGGAGTAGTGTCCATGATTGGCACAAACAAGCTCACGGATTTAGTGATAATAACAAATATCTTCTTTCAGATAGAATAAGGCAAAACTAAGCAACAGCGGTAAGTTCTCCATTGTGGTGGCAGTTCTTTGACCCTGTGGATGTAAATGAGTTGTCGACAAGCTGGCAAATCTATGGAAAGGGTTTCCGCGGAAATGTGGGAGTGAGTCATAAGGAGCGGGTGCGGGCCAAAGCTGCAAAAACTGGGCGTTTTTACAGAACGTAGGGACATAATCACCTTTCTCAACGTCTGTAAAGACTGAAACTGCCGAGCAATAGAAGAGTAGCCATTATGGCAGGTATTAAAAAGTTGCAGCAAAAATACTTGTAGGCACTTATCCGCTTTCGACAGGAGTTTTGTTAGAAAACCGGAAGGATAGATAGGTGACGTACGATTGTATACAGAATCAGACGAGCCGGATCGCAGACTTCCGCGCGACTTCCGCGAATCGTAGCATCAGATCTGCGTTAGAAGAGTACCTATGTCGCAAGGACTTACTTTATTAAGGAAGGTGGAAAACGTCCAAGCGTTGACCATGTCCAAGTGGGCACTAGGATCGAAATTATCGCATTTCTATTCGTCGAATTTGGCCGAATGGCTGCCCTTGCCGGACCTCGGGCTCAACACCAGCAGTCCTTCCTAGCGTAATCAAGAACCTGAGCCAGATGCGAGTCACATCATCTTCAGCTTTCGTTATAAACTCAACAATGAACAGGTGTTGTAAGTCAGTGTCAGTCAGTCCCCCTCAAATTTCAACAATTCAAAATGCAATCTATTCGTCAGTACAGACAAATTGGTTTTGACGCAAAAGCGCGACGAGAACGGGAGAAGGGACGTCCGCAATCCACGCCAGAGAGCAGTTCCGTTTCAGGACGAGAACTAAAGACAGAACGAGACGACGAATCCCTCATCGTGGACTGGGAATCGAGTACCGACCCCCTAAACCCGAGGAATTGGAGCACAGCCAAACGCTTAGGGGCTATTTTGCAAGTTACTGCAATTGCAGTTGTCGTATGCTCTGCAGGCGCCATCGATGCGGCTGTGATGCCACAAGCAGCCGAAGACCTTGGTGTCAGTGAAGTGGTCGAGACTCTAGCGACAGGTAAATACATCACAGCTAACACCATGTGGTTGTGTACTAACGCCTCTCTAGGAGTATTTCTCGTAGGTTTCGGAACTGGAGGCCTGATCGCAGCCCCGTTTTCAGAACTGTTTGGACGCAACGCCGTGTATCTCGCATCTCTTCCCGTCTTCTCACTATGGACTATGGGCGCAGCTCTCGCCCCGAATATTGGAGCTCAGCTGGTATTTCGATTTCTGGCGGCGTTTTCAGCAACTGCGCCTTTGACCTGCGTTGGTGGTACGATCTCGGATCTCTACGACAGCCTCGACAAGACATGGGTCTTCCCGCTTTTCGCCATTCCAGGATTTGGCGCACCGGCACTTGGCCTCGTGATAGGATCTTACATTGGACCAAATACAAGCTGGCGTTGGACGGAATGGTCTATGTTGATTGCCACGGGTATTGTCATGGCCCTGGTGTTCATGTGCATGCCGGAAACATTTGGTCCACTGCTCCTCCAATGGAAGG
>NW_022983759.1:0-2461 GCF_010093885.1 Aplosporella prunicola CBS 121167 | reverse complement strand
AGAGCTTTTTCTATATCGGCGAGAGTTATAGCGAAGAGGGTACTTCCGGGTTTCCGGCTCTACCGACGTAGTATGCTAAGAGAATAGGAGGAAAGTTAAAGTAGCGTCTCTGGGTCCTTTAGGTAAATAGGGCGAGGACTAGGGGGGTTATCGATTTTAGCCGAGGCTTCTACTACCTGTCCTTTAGTATAGTTCTTTAGGTAGTAGGGGGAGTTGAAACGGATTAAGTTCTAGCTCTATCTCGTCTTAGGGTCGTGTAGCTTTAGCTAAGGTAGGCCGAGGACCGTGTTAAACTATGCGAGTTAAGTAAGGTAAAAGGTTATTGATTTAGTATATCCGTTAACGTGAAGGAACCCTCGAGCTATATATATAATCTAGCTAGACGAGGACTCGGTTCTATTAAAGACTTAAAGGGTCTTAGGATAAGCTAACGGGATAGCTTAAAATTTATTTCGTTACGCGTAGTCGAGGTCTATAAAAGACTTTGCTAAAGCACTAGTATCGAGTAGGCTAAGAGACGGTATTCTATTTGTTTAAGCTACCGGCTAAATAGTATATTAGAGAGCGAAATACTCGGTGTCTAAATAGTAGGTTGAGCCTAAGAAGCCGTAAACTAAAAAAGTAGAGAGTTCTAAGGAACTTTAACCATAGCGGCCCTAAGCGCGTCTCTATCCAGGGCCTAAGCATTTTCCGAACCACTAGTAGGGACTTAAGTCTCGCTAACAGTAGCGGTAGTAGGGGTAGTAGGGGCCTCCTAGGTACCTACGGCGCGGAACGTAAGGGGGGAACGCTTCGGTTTCTTAGAATACTCGCGAGCGAAGTGACTAGGCTCCCCGTAATAGCGGTAGAGGTTATTAGCATCGCGTCGATTCTTCTCTTTAGGCGTAAGATAGCCCCTAACAACTCGGTTAGCTAAAAGGTCTATTGCGTCGCCGCCCTAGGTAGTTATAAGAGGAGTAGATAGCGCGCTCTAGGTCTGCTAGTTAGTAATAGCAGAATAGGGAGTACCGAAGGTAAAGGGTCTAGAACGGTTATTACTATTCGGGGGACAGCGGCTACCGTTAGAGAGCGTACGATAGCGGATATCGTAGGTCTAGAGGCGATTAACTAGCTAGTCGAAGGTTAGACTCTTATAGTCGTTGTTAGTAACGAGATACTACTTTAGTTCTATACTAATAGTATTAAGTAAGATAGCGCGGAGAGTATAGGAGTCGTTAAAGCCCGCGTAGGCAGCTTCCTTCTTAAACGAGGCGATAAAGTTAGAAAATAGCCTATTAGTCTAGCGAAGATTAATTAGGCGAGCTGCGGCGTTAGTTTTACGGTTAGGGTCGTCGAAGATTTCCTAAAGTATCTTAAATATCTTATCGACGTTAGCGAAGCTAAAGTCGCCTTCTTCAGTAATTAAAGAGCTAAGGAATATCTAGGCATAGCTTAAAAGGCGAGAATAGATATAGCCCATACGAGCTTTCTCAGAGTTAAAATAGTCGGCATTATTCTAGAGCTTAATGCGCATAGCGAGTAGCCAGGGAGGAAACTTAGCAGTATCTATACCGTCGAAAGGCTCAGGATCGGGGTACTTAGCAGAGCGGCTAGGAGCGGTACTTCTAGTAGTTATATCCATTAGGAGCTGGGTCAGCGTGCCTAGCTAAGTCTTAAGATTAGCCTCGCGCCGGAGGGCCTCTTTCTCGCAAGCATCAGAGTCGACGTAGGCATTTACCTAGGCGGCTTAATCACGTAGGTATTCGAAGATACTCTTAGGGTCTTATTTTAGGGCGTTGATAATATCCTCAGCGTTATTAAATAATTTATCTACTAGGGTTAGCTGCGCGCTAGAGTCCTAGTAAATTTAGTTATCCATAATAGTTTTCAAGAGTTTAGCGGCAATAGCACGCTAGTTCCTAGGCGAGATCGTTAGTTAGCGGGAGTCCGTCTATAGACGTATTTCTAGAACGAGGTATTCTAATTCCTAGGGTAACAAGGCAAGGGAATAAAGAGTAACCAGGCAAGGCGCTAGTTAAGAATTAGTAGTACCACATAATATTACGGCAATAAGGCGGATTCAAATCAGATTACGTAGGATTAACTACAAGACGTAGTACGAAGAGGAAAGGAAGAGAACGAGAGGCGGCGGCCATATATATAGCTCGCTAGTAGGCGCTAGGCGCTAAGCAAGGGATAACAAGCGAAACATAAATAAATAACAATTAACGAATAACAAACAAAGGCAAACCGTTAGCTAGCGCTTACTAGTAAGAACTACAAGGAACGCGCTAGAAACCCGTAATAACGACCTTCCCGAGGGGGAGTAAAATACCTATAATTCTAATCTACTCCTTATTATTTTATCTTCTCTAAAATCCCTTTTCTTTCCTTCGTATTTATTACCTCGGCCTAGATCTAACTATCCCTCGCACCACCTCGCTTTTATCTTATATTTAAACCTCCTAGCCAGTCCTAAATA
>NW_022983758.1:0-2535 GCF_010093885.1 Aplosporella prunicola CBS 121167 | reverse complement strand
AGTAAAGCGAGAGTTAAATGTATCTCTAAACTCTCTATTTAAGAAGAGTTGTTAGACTACTAGTTGGTTTCTTTATTATAGTAGGGGGTTAGCTAGGCCCTCTCTATATTAGGGGGAGGTAGTTTTCTTTAGTAAAGTTCTAGAAGATTTCTAGAAGGTCTAGAAGTCTATTTTCCTAGGGGCGGGAGTCGGATAGGTCTACTACTTTCTATAGGTAGTTCCTAGCTAGTAGAATAGCTTCGGGAGCTATTGTTGGTGCGGAAGTAGTAGGGGGAGGAGGTAGGGGCTAGAGTTTCTATTGTTTCTATAGGGGTTACTAGGAGGTTTTTTCCGGTTAGGTTTCCGATCCCGGGTAGATAGAAACCTCTAAGTTTAAGGAAGAGGTACTTTAGGTGCTTAGTGATAGTAGAGGTCTCTTTTCTCCTTCTTGAAAGATTAGGAGGTTTAGGATATCTACTTCTATTTCGGTAGGAGTAGAGGTTTTTTCTGGTATAGGTGGGGTTTAAAGAGTATCGAAGCGTGTTCTAAGGGGTGGTGTAGATGGCCTAGGAATAGGCGTTGAGATTTCTTCCCGTAGGCGTTAGTAGACTCTTTAGTTAAAGATAATTTTTATTATTTGAAACTAGTAGCGGAAGGTATTTTTAGTTAGTTTAATTCTAAAGCGAATTTTATGAGAAACTTAGTTTTAGACTATGGGGGTAAGTTAGCCGAAGATATAGTGTTCGACGAGAAAAGTAGGGGGTTTAAGAACCCGGACTTGTGTTTTTGCTATAGTATTTGCCTGAGGTGTGTTATTCTGGGCTAGGAAGTCTGCCTGGGGTAGAGATAGGATAGGGTCTGTGCGGTGTCTTGGCGGGGAACGCTGAAAATTTTGTCTACTAGGGGAACCGGTAGGGAGGTTTTTACCTGTAGTTAATATAATAACTAAGGCCTACGGCCTAGTGTAAGTTAGTCTATAAAGTAAGTAGGCTATGCTAATTCGTTTAATAGTATTTTTAAGATTCTAGGGGCGCTAGTTATAGCGATCCTATTAGTGCGAGAGGTGTATATGTTAGCTTAGCCTGTCTCGAAGTTATAGTTCCGGGTAGTTTTTAGGAGAGGGGTTTTTCTTAGTACGGACCGCCGAAAAATTTTCCTATTATATTAGGGGAAAGGCTAGTATGTTTTCTAGTTTAAACGTAATAACTAAGGCCTACGGCCTAGTATAAGTTAGGGGGGTAAATGAGTTAGCTATTCTAGTTCGTTTAATACCGGATTTAGGTCTCTAGGAGCGCTAGTTATTACGTTCCCTTCTACCTCGAGAAAGTTATATAATCCCTAAGGCTCTCTATCTTATCGGTATCTTATTCCGCGTTAGCTACCTTTAGAAGGTAGTCTAGGGAGGCTTAGAGCTATTTAGTAGATATTTTCGGGACGGGAAAGCTACTAGAGTAGCGAGTCCTTTTAGAGTTTTTATCTAGCGTAGCTAGGAAGGCGAAAATATTCTCCCGTTAGCGCTTACCGTAGATAGGGGTAGGAATAACTACTAGAGATTTCCTATTTTAGCGAGAGATCTCTAGGGTAGAGGTTATTTCTAGTAGCGTATTTTCCTCTATAAACTAGGGTTAGGTCGGGTTCGTTTCTTAATCTATATCTATATCGTCGTCCGTTAGGATTAGGGAGGATAGAATAATTCTTAGGCGGGTTAAAGGGGGCGTAGAGGGATCCTTCTAGATATTAGAGGGGCGGGTTTCTATCTCGAGATTAGCTAGGTACCTCTTTAGTCTCGAAGTTATAGTTCTAGGTAGTTTCTAGGGGAGAGGTTTTTCTTAGTAAGGAACGCCGAAAAATTTTCCCGCTAGGTTAAAGGAAAGACTAGTATATTTTCTAGTTATAACGTAATAATTAAGGCCTAGGGCCTAGTATAAGTTAGAGGGGTAGATAAGCTGGCTATACCGGTTCGTTTAGTACCGGATTTAGGTCCCTAGGAGCGCTAGTTATTACATTCCCTTCTACCTCGAAAAAGTAAACTAGCGGTAGAGTAAAACCTCGAAGACGATAACCTAAATCTAACGTCCTATATAATCTATAGCGATTCTAAAGTAGCCCTATAAGTACTAGCGAACCTACGTAAGCAGCGATTAGGCTAAGGAATAGTCTAATCTATTATAGAAATAGCCTAGTATATTAGAGATAACTATTAGATTAGTTTCTCTCTTTAATAGGTTCCTAGCTATAGTAGGATTAAAGGGAACGAAGAAGTAGATAAACTAGCTAAAGCTACGACTATACGCCTTAGAGAATATAGCTTTAAGCTACTAATATTACTTTAGTTCTAAGTAGTTAAGGACGTAATATATATAACCTAGGTAGCTAAATAGGAGAAATTAGATAAAGGATAATACCTTCGAAGTATTAATATAGTACCGCTAGGCCCTTATACCCGGTACCTATACGATAAGCTCCTACGGAGCTAGGCTAGCCTCCTTACCTAGCTATAAACCGGCTACTACTAGCTTAACTAATACCGCATACGAATAGGTTAGATTAATAATA
>NW_022983757.1:0-2574 GCF_010093885.1 Aplosporella prunicola CBS 121167 | reverse complement strand
AAACACCAATATAAATTCCTAGCGTATTTCCTTTAAATAGTCTATAGCCTACATATCGCTCAGGGCGATAGGTCAGGGTAAATAAATATAACTCAACTCAACTCAACTCAATTAATTAATCGAGTAGTAAGAGACAGAGAATAAAGAAAGCTCTAGCTCTACCAGGACTCCTATATTAAAAAACTCTCCAACAAATTTAACCTCCAGGAGAATTTAAGGCTACCAGAAACTCTACTTCCTCTAGAAGAAATTACTAAGTCTTCTAGCCAAGCAACAGCTCAAGAAATCTATTTCTACTAGCAGAAAATTAGGTCAATCAACTTTACAGCAGTTATTACAAGACCAGACATCTCTTTCGCTACCTCAAAACTCTCGGAATATCTCCGCAATCCTTCTTAAAGATATTAAGAACTAGCAAACAGAGTTCTCCAATATCTTTTTCATATAAAAGATCTCTCAATTCTTTACAACGGATTCTCTCTAGCATAAAAAGATATCTTTCTTTACAGCATAGATACTTCCTTTACCACAGACCCTAAATCTAGAAAGAGCTTTCAAGGATATATCTTTCAGCTATTCCAAGGACTAATTAACTAGAAAGCTAGCAAATAGAAGATAGTTATAACATCTAGTATAGAAGCAGAACTACTATCCCTCTCACACACAGCAAAAGAAACTCTATAGTAGGATAGATTCCTTCAAGAAATTAGCTTCGACACAGGCCACAAAACAGCTATACAATACGATAATCAACAGACAATCCGCCTTCTTCAAGAAGCTTCTCCAAAGCTCACAACAAAACTCAGACACGTAGATATCTACCACTATTAGGTTAGACAAGAAGTTTAGAAACAATCTATCCATATTCAATAGACCCCATCAGCGGAAACCGTCTCAGATAGACTCATAAAACCCCTACTAAAAGGAAGACACCAGTTATTTATTAAACAGCTAAATCTCTAACCAGTACTAAGGATTATAGAATAATAGTTACGCCTACAGCATAGCTATTATTTTACAGGTTCAACCTTTAACCCTCACCTAGGTCAATTTCTTTTACCTTTTCTTCTCTCACAAAGAACAATACACTATTCTTCGTAAAGGGGGTATATTAGACTATTAGGCTATATTTCTTCATACATTATCCTCTATATTCACTTTACTTTTTCGTTGTTTCAACACCCTACTATCCCCTACTACTTTCTACTAGCGAGCACATAACTACTCTACCTCTTCATATATATAAAGCTCGCTACTAGCTACTTATTTACAATCAAGCCGCGTTCTCTCTTCACTCGCACGGTTTTAACCATTCAACCTAACATTTCGCTACTAAATAGTAGCATTCGACAAACGTAAGAAGGCTCTCGTAGATCTCACAACCTATATCTAAGAATTAATCTTAGTCAACAATCTCTCTTTTATTATATTAGTTAAGACCTATCTATAGGACATCCTTAGAGCTCTATAAAAACGCCTAGCGCCTACAGATTAGGCACGGCTTATAGAGCTAGAGTAGCAATACCGTAATCTTTATAAAACCCCGAAGGCTTAATTAATCGACATATAGCTATAGTAATAGGAGAAGCTCTATACTAAAGCAAAGAAGTATAATCTTACTAAAGTATTAGGCAGCAGGCCTACTAGAGACTTTCTAAACGCTCTTAAGCCTATCGAACCTTAGTTTACAACCTTAATATAAGTTAAATTAATTAATAATCCCGCTTCGATAACAGATCTATACGATCTCATCGAGAAGTTTCGCCAGTTCTATAGAATAAATAAATCTTAAAAGTTAACTACTAGTTCTTATTTAGCCTTCTAGGCAAACTTCTAAGGAAGACAGCTTAAATAGAAACCGCTCTATAACTACGGAAAGTATTACTTTTAGAGTAACTACTACTACTATAATATAACGATCCGTCTAAGAACTTTTAAGCTAAATTAGTTAATTTAGGCTACTATTTAAGAAAAGCTTAAAGATCTAAAGTATAAGGAGCGTATCGACGCTTCAATCGAACGAAAAAGATAATTCGATTAAATAAAAGAACTAGATTAACCTACAGATTAAGACCTATTAAAGAAGTAGAATATCGCCTTATTTCCCTCTTACTTCGCTTTATTTCTAACCGTTTAATACTCTCTCTAGGACTTATAGATCCTAGATTTAGAATTAAACACGCATATCTATAACTATATAATAGTAGATAGATTCTAATAATCCCGCAAGGCTATAAAAGGCGAATTACTCAAAACTAGGCATCAGAAGGGAACGTAGCAACTAGCGCTCCTAGGGACCTAAATCTGGCGCCAAACGAACCGGCACAGCCAGCTTATCTACCCCCCCAACTTACACCAGGCCCCAGGCCTTGGTTGTTACGTTACAACCGGAAAACATACCAGTCTTTCCTCCGACCTAGCGGGAAAATTTTTCGGCGTTCCTTGCCAAGAAAAACCCTTCCCCTAGAAACTACCCGGAACTATAACTTCGAGACCAAAGAGGCACCCAGCCAATCTCGAGATGGAAACCCGCCCCCCTAATATCCGGGAGGAACCCTCCACGCCCCCCTCAAC
>NW_022983756.1:0-2627 GCF_010093885.1 Aplosporella prunicola CBS 121167 | reverse complement strand
TTCTAACTTTCCCTTAGCCTATCTACTAGTTTCCTAGTCTGCCTGTCCTCCGCCTTGCTTCTCCCCCTAAGTAGAAAAGATATATCCCCCTATCGGTTCCCTACTAACGAACGGATTTCTATTTATAGATGCGCCTATAGGGGATATATAAGAATAAGGTGTTGAACTATCTTATCCGCTAGCCTATATTAGTACTTTGCGGACTCTTCTCTCTTAATCTAAGTGAGATAAGCCTGTAGGTGTATGTAGTTTATCCTGTACTGGGCGAGGGCGTTGGCCTGTTCCGCCCTAAGGCCTAGGTATAACTGAGGCTAGTGTTTACCTAGGAAGGTAGTATCTAGTCTTCGTAGGTACCCGCCCTAGGGTGTCGGTCTAGCCTCTAACGCTCCCCGCTCTTCCTTAATCTTCTGCCGTAGTAGACCTAGGACGCTAGCCCTGTACCTCCGCCTCTCTTCGTAGGATAACGTAGGGGCTCGGTATTGCCTTGTAGTCTCTTTAGCTGTACTATCGGCTGCGTCGTATCCTATACTCCTAGTATATGCTTAGATCTACGTAAATTTAATGTCTACCCCTTTAACCCGATAGGCTTCTACTCCCCTCCTAATCTCGCCGGCTAGCTACTAACCTGACCCCTGGGGGTCGGTTCTCTCTACGCGTTGGAGGGCGACTCTACTATCCGAGATTATCTATACCGTGCGCCTATCGATCTATAGTACTCTCCTTCTCTCCTCTACTATCCTTGTCGTCCTCTCCTTAATCTCCGCGACCGCCTACGCGATGGCTTAGAGCTCTGCAGCCTAAATTGGGAAGGATTTGCTCCGTCCGATCGTTTCGGCCTGGATAGTACGCGGTCTTCCCCGCTCTAATATTACTGCCGCTGCTCCCGCTAGTCTATTCCGTATAGAGCTATCTGTCTATACGATCTCTCTATTTTCGCTCGTATACCTCTTCGCCTTTACTTTGTTGAGGAAGGTAATGTCTGCCTGTCTGGTCCTCTAGGGGGGTTCTTCCTATAGCTGTACCGTCTCTATCCGGGGGGCGCGTGTAGGGGTAATTAAGTCCCCGTACTATATTCCTACCCGCTGGAGAGGCGATAGGAATACGTCCCGCTGGTTAGCCTATTGGGTAATATACTCCCTTAGCGGGTTGGTACTAGGCAGCGAGTACGCCCTAGCGAGGTGTTTAGAGACTTTAGCCCGAAGGCGAATCTCTACTGGCGCGAGGCCGGCCTCCGCTTAGGCGACTGATATCGCTACCGTACGGAACGCCCCGATAACTAATTAGGCTCCTAGGCGTTAGATTCGTTCTAGCTGAGCTATGAGCTGGCCTGTTCCTATCCTTCCCGGGCCGTACTAAACTGATGCTGCGTAGTCCGTAGTTGGGTAGACGACTACTTAGAAGAGCTGCTTTATACCTCGGGGGCGGACTTCTTTAAGTCGCCTTATAGCGAGGTACTTTTTAAGCGTACTAGCTGTGACGGCCGCTATATATGCGTTTATTCTTAGCTTATGATCTAGGAGGACTCCTAGGATTTTAACTTCGTTTTCGGCTTTAAGTTCCCTGCCTTTAAACTATAGGTCCTTAGGCGGGGTGTCTCTTATCCGGTCTAGGCGAGTAAAGTAGATAAGGTGAGTTTTTCCCTCGTCGAAAGTAGCTCCGCTGCTTTCCGCCTATTGTTCGGCTTGTGGTATAACCTCCTGTTAGAGACGGTATACGTTGTAGCTAATAGACGGACCTACGACCTAAGCTGTATAGTCGTCTACGAAGCTAAGTGCTCCTTCTATTGTAGTAATAGGTCGGTCTACTAACCCGGCGTTGAATAGGATATAGAGAATCGGCGATAGGGGCGAGCCTTAAGGTAACCCTAGATGGTCTATCTCCCGGAGGGGGGATATAAATCTATTAACTATAATAGCTCCCTTCCGGTCGCTGTAAAAACTATCTACCTACTAAACTAGAGCGGTAGGTAAGCGGCGTTCCGCTAGTCTCCGGCGTAGTACCTCCTTATTTATACTATTATAGGCGCCCTGTACGTTAAATATAACTAGGAAGAGTACCTTACGGTGTCTCTACGCTTTATAGATCCGTTTATTAAGTACGTTAAGTACTATTTCGCCGGACCGCCCTCTCCTAGCTCCGAAGTAATTTTCGGGGAGTAGGGAGTACCTTTCTACTAGGTAGGATACCCTACGTGCGACTACCGCCTCTAGGCCCTTGCTGATTATAGGTAGTAGTGAAATTAGACGATAGGCCTTCGGTATCGTGTAGTCGGGTTTCCTAGGTTTCCTTAGTGTGACGATCCGCGCCGTGCGCTATACTTTTAGTAGGTAGCCTAGTTTAAGTAACGCCCTATATAGGGTATAAACTCGCTAGCCTACGATCGGCTATAGTTCCCGCTAGACCCTAAAGGGTAGGCCGTCTATTCCTAGGGCTTTTCGCGGGTTCGTCTAGAATACTGCTAGTCGGACTTTCTCGTCTCCGAGGGGGGCCTAGCGAACTAGTTCCTGTAGCTGACCTGGTTCTGGTTCCTAGCTCGGTTAGGGCTGTACTAGGAAGAAGTTCTCTAGTAGTACCTCGGCTTTCTCTTAGTCCGTTTCGGCTGCGCCTCCTTCCCTTTAGAGGGTAGG
>NW_022983755.1:0-2680 GCF_010093885.1 Aplosporella prunicola CBS 121167 | reverse complement strand
GTATAGTTAGCGTACTATATGTAGAGATAGTCTCCTCTCTATATTTACGAGTCTAGAGAGCCGGTAGAAGGCTAATTTTACTTAGCTTAGCCTTATAGAGACGTAGTTCTTAAAGGTAAGATAAGGATCGAAGAATATTCCTAGCTACCGGACGAGATTCTTTAGCTCTATTACTATCCCGCTAGGGAGAGTAAGGGAGGACGTAGTAGCTTCTTTTTCCTTACTAAAGTATAGGAGTTCTATCTTTAGTAGGTCGAATTCTACTGCGTTTACTTTACCTAAATCTATAAGCTATTTAACTTCTCTCTCTAAAATCTTAATATTCTTTTTCCAGCTAGTAGAGCTAACTGTAAGAGAGATATCGTCGATATAAGAGAGGAAAGTAACCGCTCTCTTAGCTTTCTCTATAAGGAGTTCGCGGATATAGATAAGGAAAAGTATAGGAGAGATAGGGCTCCCTTACGGAATCTCTATATCTATTTTACTAAATTCCTCGACTTCTCTATTAAAGCTTAGTCGTAGGGTCCGTTGGTTAAGGAAAGATCTAACCTAGGAGAGGAGGTTACTAGGTAGATCTAACCTTACTATAATTACTAATAGCTATTCTTACGCTACGTAGTCGAAGGCTCCTTTAATATCGAGGAAAAGCGTTAAGGTTTTTAGCTTCTAGGCTTTATTTTCTTTAATAATATTTATAAAGAGGAGCGCTGCGTCTATTACGGACTTCTTTAGGCGCCCTCCTATTTAGGAGGAGTTAAGAAGTTTCGATATCTTTTCCGCTAGGAAGCCGAGTCTTTTAGTAATAATACGTTCTAGGATTTTGCCTAGGTAATTAAGTAAGGAGATAACCCGGTATAATTTAGGGGCTTCTTTATCTAGTCTTCCTTTACTTAAAATTGCCCCGGTAGCTTAGCGCTAGTAGATAGGGTAGTATCCGTATCTAAAGAGCGTACTAAATACCTTATAGAAGGCCTCCGGGTATTCTCTATACGCCTTAATAATTAAATCTTAGGTAATAGAATTAGGTCCTAGAGTTTTACCTTTTATTTAGGTTAAATAGGCTTATACTAGCTCTTCCCTATTTAGTTCCGGCTATTCTTAGCTAGTAGAATTAGGGGAATAACCGTCCTAGTTATAAGGGGTTAGCTACGGAGGATTTAGGAATAATCCTTCCTAGAGCGTAGAGTATTTATCTTTAAAAGTATCTTATAGATTCCCTTATAAATTCTAGACGACGATAATATAGGCTAGCGGTAAGGGGAGGTTCTTAGGGAATTATAGGCTAGTCGCGCTAAGACTTAACTCGTTAGAGATATAGGCTAGCTTAGAATAGGAGGGGATATAAGCTTAGTTAGTAGGAGAGAGTAGAATGGGTTACCCGGCGTAGGATCTAGCCCGTTACCCCTTCTATAAGATACGGTCGGCCTATTATAGGGAGACCCTTATAGGTAACACGAAACGGGAACCTAGTAAGTATAGGGTATTACGCCCCTATATAATACCTAGACTCCCGTAGGGCGTAGTACGTAGTAGCTACTACTAGCTCTAAGGACCTTACCCCTTTACTAGGCTCTAACCCTCGGTATATCTAGTTAGTAGGTAGAATTATATCCTAGCCGGAGAGACTACTGCGTAGCTCGAGAGAATAGATACGCGTATCGGTATATATAGAGACGGGACTATTTATCTCTAGGGAGGTCTTAGGATAGTACGCCGGTAATATATGCTTATAGAGTAAATAGGGATTACTTAGGTAGAAAGGGTTTAGTCCGGCTCTAAATATAGATACCGTATAAGGCTAAAAACTAAGATAGGTGCCTAGATAGATCTTTAGGAGACTAGAGATTATAGATACGTAAACCTTACTATAAGTTATATATAGATATAATTATATAATTTTCTATCTAGGATATCCGAGTCTTTACGGATAACTAGGCCGCGCTCTATAGGCTAAAAACCCCTTCCGGAAATCCTAGACAAGCGTGTTAAATTCGAGCCTTAAGTGCAGCTTAAACGCTTAAATCTAGAGGAAATTCTATTACCTTAGAATAGATCCTAGGCTATACTAGGATAGAGGGGAACGAAGAGGTAGACTTCTACGCTAAATACGCTGCTAAAATCCCTCCCTCTACTACTACTTCTAGCTACGCATCCTATAGAATATAGGTTCGGGGAATACTAGTAGACGAGTAGAAAGATAAAGTAATAAAAGAAGCGAGTAAAGCCTCCTCCTCCTCCTATACTAACACGTTTAACTAGACGATAAAATAGAGACTTAAACCTCTCCTATACGAGAGAGAGATATAGTCTACTCTTTACTAGTTAAAAATAGGATACGAATACTTTAAGTCCTATTTATATAGATTCTCTTACTCCGAGACAGATCTCTATACGTATAGACCTGCTAAACAAACCCCTAGATATCTCCTCCTAAGGTATCCTCTCTATAATTCTCCCCGGAGAATTCTCAAGGACTCCCTCGGAATAAATAACTCTAGTTTTTAAGAGATACTTACCGGACCGGGAATCCTAGCTACGCTAGAATTCCTTAAATAAACGAGGATAGCTATACGGAAATAGCGCCTTAACGACCTTCCCGAGGGGGAGTAAAATACCTATAATTCTAATCTACTCCTTATTATTTTATCTTCTCTAAAATCCCTTTTCTTTCCTTCGTATT
>NW_022983754.1:0-2692 GCF_010093885.1 Aplosporella prunicola CBS 121167 | reverse complement strand
GGACAAGCGGCGTCCAATTCCTCGCGCCCAGCTTTACAGTTAGTTAAGCGGCATTGTACAGCGAACATGTACAGGTTTGTATCGTTAATGTAGCATAGAGATCCGAGTCATCACTCAAGTTATTTTTCTGCAAATCTTTGAAGCATCTCTGGCTTAAAGAAATTGTTGTATTCCACATCCTATTTATCAGATTCCTTCCCTGTACTTATACGTTTTCCGCTGCCGGTGAGTAGTCTGTTTCGGCAACAATCTTACCTGTATATCCCGCAGCTTTTGCAAAATCTCTAAGAAACCTCCACCGTGCTTGTTTGACCCAGCCCTTCTTTACAAAGTCGTTCGCCGTTTTAGGGAAGTAATCAACGATATCCGAGAGCGTGTCGTCGTGTGCTGCAACGAAAAGAATATCGTCGTGCGCATCCGCCTCTTGTAGCTTCTCGATTGACTCGATCATAGTGGGAATATCGTAGTGTACATGCGGCCCACTGGCGGGAAGATAAAACGGGCTATCCTTCCTATCGCGCAGAACTCCTTCAAACAGCTCACCCGGGCATACTGAACTGGTGCTCATGGTAAACGGATGCGGCAAGATGGCTTTAGGCAGCGGATGCCAGGGATGTGGCCGCAGTTCCCCGCTGTGATGAACCGTATCACCAGCCATTAAGATGAAGCTGTCCGGCTCACTCGTTACACGCGCGAGACCATATACATGGCCAACCGCGTGGCCCGGCGAGTCAAGGAAGTATAACGAGCCGTTACTAAAATAGTCCAAAGCATCAAATCTCCCGATCTTGAAGCCGGTCTGTGTGAAATCTAGCTCTTTCACCTTCCGACCCGAGACATTAGCCTCGAGTATGTGTGCACTGGGGTCTTTCGGACAACCCGGTAATACTATCGCTTTGGCTCCCGGACCGACGACTAGCGCTGTGCTTGGCTCGAACCTCGAGGGGTCGCCAGTGTGGTTGAAGTGCTAGTGCGACCAAACCACGGCTTCGATCGCCCTTGTGTCCACGCCGCCCTCGTCTAGTACCTCCCGTACGTCCTTCGGCACGGTTAACTAGACGCCGGATCGCTTGATTTGCTCTATAAGGGGAGGAGAGAGATTCTAGTAGTCCTTTCGGATGCCAAGATCGAATATTAGTAAGCGGTTCAGCCCGGGGTGTTAGATTAGGAACGAGTAACAGGGCGCTGCGAGCCACTCGTGGCCTAGGATAGAAGGCTCTATGAAAAGCTGGGTTTTGAGGCCGTGTATAGAGCCGCTGTTTATTATTGAGACGTTGACTATCGCTGTTGATGCTGGAATGTTTAGATCGGGAGCGGATACTATTTCGGCTAAAGGATATAGTGAAGGCGGTAGTGGGAGTCGGCTCTTTGTTCTGCTTCTAGAAACATTAATTAGTTTTTTGTAACCTAATATTTAGATGAAGGCGTACTACCTTTGCAGCTAGTATTTTACCTAGGAAATTTCTGGAGATCCTGCTGGCTTGGTTCTAGAGATTTAGCGAGCTTAGATGCGGTGCGACAATCTATAAGCGAAGAAAGCCATGTATCTATATGATGACAAATCGAGCATGTAGTGTTACATTATGAGCGGGGTATTTAGGACCTAAACTTATATTCATACTCCTTATATCTCCGGGCGGAATTTATGCCGTGCTATGTATAGTTTAGGATGTTGCCCCGAAGCATACAAGGAAGTCGTTATCCTCTAACTTAAGCTTATCCCTAGCCGTCTTTTAAGATACTACGCCTATTGTAATCATGACTAAGCCGACGAAAGCACCCGAGGCGGGTCCCGTTATTGCTATCCTCGGAGCCGGTATTGGCGGTCTCGCGCTCGCTATCGGTTTAATCGAGCGCGGTCTGTCCGTTACTATCTATAAAGTAGCTGATGCCTTCTCTATACTAGGCGTAGGAATTGGTTTCGGGCCTAATACCCTAAACGCTATAAGCCTTATCGACGAACGATTCCGCGAGTAGTATAATAAGGTTAAAACCGAGAATGAGAGTTCCGAGTTCGAGTATAGTATCTTCGACGCCTTGTACGCGGAAGATAGCTTCGGCGAGAAGAGAGGCTGGACTAGCGGGTTCGTCGGAGCACCGTACTTTATGAGGAGTAGCGCGTACCGTAAAGATTTACTCGAGATTATGACGAGCTTTATCCCGTCTGAGACCGTGAGGTTTGGCAAACGGGCGATAACTATTGAAGAGGTGGAAGACAAGGTAAAAATTGCTTTTGAAGGCGGAGAAGTTGCGATTACTAATACGGTCGTTAGCTGCGATGGAGTAAAAGGTATTATATGAGAAGCTGTGCTTGGAGCTACCGTACCGGAGGAAGTTCTACTAAAATACCTCGGTATGTACTGTTATCGCGGTATTATCCTAATGGATAAGGTAAAAGAAATCCTGGGAAAATATGCCGGAGATGTAAAGTAGTTCCTGGTAAAGGGTAGATTGATTGATTGATTGATTTGTTTAACGTCTATGTGTAGTTAGAAACTATAACAGACGGTTCTATATAGGAGTATATAAAATAGGCGAGAAAGTAGCGAGGCTGTAGTCTAGGGTAGGGCAAGGAACGGTTAGATCTAAGCCGGATAAGGGTTAGGGTTAGGGTTAGGGTTAGGGTTAGGGTTAGGGTTAGGGTTAGGGTTAGGGTTAGGGTTAGGGTTAGGGTTAGGGTTAGGGTTAGGGT
>NW_022983753.1:0-2694 GCF_010093885.1 Aplosporella prunicola CBS 121167 | reverse complement strand
AGATCTTTTCTCCCCTGCGTCTTATTCGTTTAAGCGCTGCGGCGGAGATTTCCTTGATTTCGATTGGTTCGGAGGTTTCGGTATTTTGTTCCGAGGGATCCTTTTGGGAAGCGCGCGTACTGTTCGGTCCGTTTTGAACGCTCGGTCCTCTGGAGCTCTGGTACTTATAGCTCTGGCTTTTCTGGTTCTGGCTGCTTTGGCTCTAACTCCTAAGCTCTGGCTTTCCTTTCCTCTGGCTCTCTAGGCTCTCGTTTGCGTGGCTCTCGGTTGTTCGCTGAGCTTTTATAAGGTGTCGGTTGTAATCTCTACCTGGGAACGTAACTTTTCCTGTTCTCTATCGAATGTAAGGTTTATGTGTTCTTAACTATGGTATTCCTAAGATTATGTTATAGGAGGCGATGGTTGTGACATCTAGGTTGATTTTTTCCTTGTATTAGCTAATGATAAGGGTAGATTAGTTGGTTTCGATTCGTACCTAACCCTTTCCGTAGGTGGAGGGTGTTCCGTTAACCGTATTAAGCGCGTAAGGCTCGTCCTTAGCTTGATATAGTAGGCGATTTTTGATGACGAAGGCGGGACTGATAAAGTTGCCGCTTGCTCCGCTGTCTATTATAATCCTAGCGCTTTTCCCATTGATTTTAGCGGTGATTATAAGGTGTTTCTAAAGATTTATTCTGGTAGGTATAGTTCCGTTCGCTGTTCTGATTACCTGGTTTAGGGACCTAGACTCCGGCCCCTGTAAGGGTCCCGTGTATTGCTGTGTAGGGCCGTCTAGTTTTTTGACTGTCCTTTTTTAGATCCTTAGTCGCTTGAGCCCGGCGTATCTTCGTAGAGTTCGCCGTTGTCGCTGTTGACTAGTAGATCGTCTTCTGGGAATTCCCTTATGATCCTTTAGAGTTCTTCCTTGGTGGGGTTTTCCTATTTATTCGCGCTATGGACTTGCTTGGCCGATTGCTTCTTAGGCTTGCGTAGGAACTATCCTATAACTAGTTTCTTACTTTGATGGATCCGGTAATTGTCGTCGTAACATGTAGTCTAACTGATCGTTCTATGCTTAGGTTCTTTTCGGGCCGCTACTGACGTAGTTCGATTGGTGGCAGCGGCTTCTTTTCCTTTGTCCTTGTTTCGCGGATTCTGCGGGCAGCTATGTCCGGGTTCCTATTTGTTACTATAGTGGATATAGAGGTTCTTGTTAAACCTTTCCTTTTGTTGATCGGTCTACTTGCTGTGGGCTTTGCGGTTGTTCTTTCCTTTTTTGCCTTTGTCCTTGTTGTCCCGGGATGAGCTGTCTAATTCTATGGCGTTACCTCCTTCTTAGGTGTGTCTTAGCCTTATGGATCGAGATGTGTTGGCTTGCTTATCCTAGCCGCGCTATAAGCGGCGGCGGTCTAATATAGTAGCGAGTTGAATTATTTCCGTAAGGTTGTCGGGTTCCTCGTGGTAGGTTATTGCTTCCTGAATTTCGTCCTTTAATCCTTAGGCGTAGAACGTCCTGAGCGTGTAGTCGGTGTGATGTCCGGCTACGTATGCCGCGTTCTAGAAGTCTGTAGTGTAATCTAATACTAACTTCTTCTATTTTAGGGTTTGAAGCGTTCTTATGGCCTTGCGGGTTTCGTCGATGTCCGTAAAAGCTTCTTTGAGGTATTTGACGAAAGTTCGGTAGTCGTTAAAGACCTCCTGAGTTCGATCGGTCTATTCCTACTGCTGTTTTTCCTAGCGTTCTCGCTTTATTAGACGGAACTATTTTTCCGCTGCGCCGCGTAGGTAAGTACTGGCGTATAGGACCTTTTCTTCGTCGTCGGCGAATTGTCCGCGCGAGAAGTGGAGGTAGTCGTCTAATTAAGTAAGGAAGTTCTAGGTCTTGTGCCGGTCTCTATAGTAGAGATTAGGCTTTAGAACCTTGGTATGGGATGTAGCTGGTGTAGCTGGGAGTGATATAGCGGCGGGTGCGGCCGTAGGTTGAACCGATTGAGCTCCCTATAGTAGGGCTGCTGGGGCTGTGTTTTCCTGCGCTGGCGGACCCGTCTGTGGAACTTGCCCTTAGTTGATGCGGGCTTGAAGGCGTGTATTTTCCTGTATCTAATCGTTTAGTTGCGACTGGAGGTTGGCTATTTGTCCCTGCATGCCTTGTATTATGGCGAAGATATTATCTAGAGTCGTAGGGTTCCTCTGCTGCTGTTGCTCCTAAGGGATACTGCTACCGTCGTTTATATCGACTGTTAATATCTTATCCTGTCTTAAATTAGATAGGACGGGGTGATACTTTACTAATTAATCTTAACTCGGTCTTGAGTTTTCCTTCCTTCTTGTAAGGACGGTGGTTAAAGTGTAACGAGGCCTCTTTAGCCTAGGCGTTGGATTTGCCTAGCGGGTGAGTAGGTTCGAAGGGTTTACCTTGAAGGATAAGAAGTATAGGAAGTTAAGAGATAAGTTACGTGAATATCGGGGTAGGCGTGTTACTATTAACCTTTGGTAGAGATTGATACTTTGAGTTGACTACGAAGGTCCTATCTACTGCTAGAGAGCGTAGTCTAAATATATGTAGGAGATACTAATAATCTGGATTATGTCTTTGGATTATGATATTAGATTAGGTATATGGATTAGTTCTGATCTATTGGCCCGTGCGTGGGGATCGTCCTAAGTTATGTGACTTTTTATGCTACTTTTCTGACGGCTAACTTTCTGCGACCT
>NW_022983752.1:0-2664 GCF_010093885.1 Aplosporella prunicola CBS 121167 | reverse complement strand
AGAACTACAAGGAACGCGCTAGAAACCCGTAATAACGACCTTCCCGAGGGGGAGTAAAATACCTATAATTCTAATCTACTCCTTATTATTTTATCTTCTCTAAAATCCCTTTTCTTTCCTTCGTATTTATTATCTCGGCCTAGATCTAACTATCCCTCGCACCACCTCGCTTTTATCTTATATTTAAACCTCCTAGCCAGTCCTAAATAGACCGTCCGTTATAGTTTCTAACTATATATAGACGTAAAACGAATCAATCAATCAATCAATCAATTAATTAATCGACGGCAGCTCTAACAGCCATACCATATAGTCTATACCAGCAACTCCTTAAGCCAAGACTAACGCAAATAATAAAATACTAGCCCTACTAGTATCCTAACAGCAAGAGGTTATCTAACTCCTCTAAAAGGAAAGAGCTAAGGCTAAGAAGGAACACTAAGATCTTACCGCAATAGTTTAAAACCTAGCTAAGCAAGTTAAAAAACTCGAAAGTAAGCTTTAGTCTCAGGCCGTAACAAACTAAAGCTAACCCCCAACCTAGGTAATAGTTATAGCCTATAGTATACTTTAAACACCACTAGCGTATAATAGATAATCGAGTAATAACTCTACGATAATACTTATCGACGTCCCACTAATAGGCCCCGACTAGACCTCAGCTAATAGCTTTACCCGAAACCTACCTACTCTAACAGTAGTAAAACAAACCTAGTATAAAGCGGCGATCTACGGCGTTCCCACCTAGGAACTAAATAATCTCGATATCTCGGACTTTATAAAGACTAAGATCTCTACCTTCTCGAATAGACTTTAAATAGTAGGTAAACCCTACTAGCTAACCTCTAAATAGAAGAGAGAAAACTAGCTCGCAGGATCGGTTACGGTAGCCTTCCGTACCGAAAAAGACTATAGACTAGCTATCTCCTAGCGTCTTTATATAGCAGGAGTTAGCTATAGAGTCGAAAACCTCCTCTCTATACCAAGAGACTAACTCTATAGAAACTATAATAAAAAGGGACACGAGACGTCTAGGTATACTAGACAGCCTTAATACGATATCTATTCTAAACGCACGCATAGAATAGACTAACACTAGTATAACTATACTAGCTATAAAACTAAGCAAGGCTCGAGGTATAAAAACTACGATCTAGTCCCGCAGTAAACCTTTATTATTAGATATCTAAGAATATTATAAGTTAACGTAAATAGGAACTAGCACGTTACGGAAGCTGCCCTATAACTTATAATAGAATACGAAATCAGCCTAATTCTTATCTAAGAGCTATAGCTAATTTCCCTAGAAGATCCTAAAGAAAGAAGGTCTATAAATTACCTATCCTTCGGCTAAATCCTCCCGGTTTACTCTCCCGGTTTACGTCTACGAACTCTTGTTTATTTCTCGCGTAAAAACCTAGGAACGCAAATAGACTTAAGAGAAGATCTCTTTCCTTCTATAGACCTAATAGTTCTAGATTTAGCTTCGCCAAACTACTCAATCCAACTAGTTAATATCTATAACCAAAGGCCCTAGAAGGATCTACAAGGCCCCTATACTATAGAGCGGGTATTCGGCTACTCTACGCCTAATTCTAACTCGCTAATAGCTGGGGACTTTAACTGCTACTATCCCTGGTGGGATCTAGGCTGCTCTACCTCCTAGGAGGGTAACCGCCTACTAGACTGGATCGAATCTAATAACCTAACGCTCCTAAATAACCTAGGCGAAGCTACCCGCTTCCGCTAGGGGAATAGTGCGTTAGTTATTAATTTAACCCTAGCTAGTAGTAGTATTTCGAATAGAATCTAGGACTAGTAAATATTAGAAGATATCGGGTCCGACCATAAACCTATTCTATTTAATATACTACCCTCCTCCCGGGACAACACGCCTCCGCTAATAATAGGGTAAAGATATAACCTAGGCAAAGCAAACTTCCTAGAGTTTAGAAGTTTATTCCGAACTAAAATAGACTAACTACTAGATTCTTCTTAGAAGAACTAGAAGAGAGTTATACGATATAAGAAATCCTTTCCGGAAAAGAGCTTAACATCCCGTAACTAAATTAACTAGGTAGTAGCCTCTAGGAAGCTATAACTTTTACGGCTAATAGAATAATACCTAAACTCTAGCCTAGCGCTAGATTAAAACCCTAGTAGACACTAGAGCTAAAAACCCTTAGAGGTATATTTTAATAAAAAGGGAGACGTCTCCGCTAACTAGAAGATAACCCTCCTTAAGAAGAGACGTCCCCTTTAATTTAAGAATTCCTAGAATCCCGGAATATTTATTTATTTATTTATTTATTTAGGTTTAACGTCCTTTTAGAGTCGGGGACTATTAAAGACGAGCTATTAAAGCTAGGTCTAGGAAAGAAAAGTAGCTAGGGAGGGGCTTTCACCCTATATCTAGATCTAGGTAGATATAAGCAACGGTTCGCCTTCGAGGGCTAAAAATATAAAAGTAGGAAAGAAAAGGAGTAGACGTGCTCGACGTTTTTATACCTCGTTAGAGGCGTCGGTAAGGTACTATGAGCGCGTAGTAACCTTAGTAGATTTAAGAAATTGGACCGTAGCCGTAATGTTCTTTGTTTCGGAGAAAAGATCCTTAAAGTTCGGGTTGTTTTATCTTAAAGTATCCTTTAGATGAGCCCGTTGGGG
>NW_022983751.1:0-2739 GCF_010093885.1 Aplosporella prunicola CBS 121167 | reverse complement strand
GGATTGAATGGTTGAAACCGTGCGAGTGAAGAGAGAACGCGGCTTGATTTGAAAGAGTGTCTGGCAGCGAGCTTTATATACATGAAGAGGTGGAGCAGTCATGTGCTCGCTTATAGAAAGTAACAGCGTGTTGAAACAACGAAAAAGCAAGGTGAATATAAAGAATAATGCATGAAGAAATGTGGTCTGATAGTCCAACACATGATATTTGTCTAAGTGCTCGATGTGGCTTCGTGTAAGCTTCTGGAAGGGAGAAGGTTTGATGTGGGCGGGAATGCGCATGGCTTGGTTTTTCTTTGTCGAAAGGCGAGCTGGACAGGTGAAAGAGCACGATACGCTTACCTGATAGGCGTTGTCCCACTCAAAATGCCTTTGACAGACGCTCTAACGGCAACCAGAGGCTCCATCCCATCTTCGAAGTATGAGCATCTCCGTTGCAATCGGCTTCTTCAATCTCTTTTCCATCTTCTCTCAGCTTTGTTCAGCAATTTGTTCATCGGAAACCCGCCTCCGCTATGTTTCTATCAACATCCAGTCTATGGCACGAAATTGCGCGGTCCGCCACCACAGCCTCTCGTGGCAAGGCCTTCGCTGTTATTGTTATTGGTTTGTTGCTGTTGAAAGGGCGATGCCGGTCGTAGGCCGATGAGGACAGGGCTTGCCTTTTTGGTTGATTCGTAGTAAAGTTGGAAAAGGAAGAACCAGATGAAGCTACAGGCTACGGTCGGTTGACATGTGCGTGTGCGCAACTTGAAGGGGTGGTGGTAGCGGCTCCCGCAGACTCGGCGGAGAGCGGTGCTTCTGTCGGTGTTGCAGCCGTCGCTACTAAGTACTAACATTTGCTTGTTCGCCGGCACTGAAGCAGCGGATAACTGCACTGCCTCTGCCAGTGGTTGTGGGTGCTTTGCTGGCTCTGCCATTGGCCTCGGCGCCGGCTCCGCGAACTCGACATGCTCGACATTGTCTGCCTTCTCGTCGTCGCCGTCGTCGCCGTCGTCGTCGTTTTCGTCTGCGGCAGCAGTACGCGAGATTCAACGCAAGTAATCTCTCTCCCAGTAGAGGTATGGTACTGGTGTATGTTTAGTTAATGTTAGCTTCCTTCTGCCCGAGGTCATTATTGGTTCTGCTGTTGGTATGAATGAGGTGTGGAAACGATGGACAAACCTGAATGTAGTTGTCCTTTCGTTTTCTCGTGCCAGGGTTCGCTTGCAGCTCTCATTTATTGGGAAAAGGGCAGGGTGCCCTCTGTAATCGGCTGGCCATGGTCGACGGCTGTAGAGCGGTTTCCAGGGATGGTATCTGAGATGCTTGGCGAACACCCAGCATCCCGCCCCTAACCAGCGATTTCCGACTGTAGAAGTGCATACAGGAAGCGACGCTAGGGCCGCCTCCCATCATTTAAAAGCTATTCCTTTCCCTTCCCGCCCTCTTCCACTCTTCATCCTCCTCTCTCTCATCGGACCATGATGGCAATTCTTCAATGGCTCTAGGCCACCCAACCTCGTACTGTTCCACAGGCAGTCATGTTGAACACCGCCCTGCAATCCGACATCGCGCTGTTCAAAGAAGACCTCGAGTGCGGTCGTCTTGACCTCAGGTATGTTCTCTCGACTTCAAACCCACCTCCAAGCATCACTAACACGTTATGGACTTGTTCAAGCACCCGCTTGCTTGGGATAGCCTCCTACCAGTTCAACAGATGGAGTTGAACCAGATGTACCCGATCCAACCTCTCCGACTTGGCTCGCCCATCACCCTTCCTCAACACTCTGGAGGAATGCTCACCCAACCACGCACCGTGCTCGCGGTGACTTCGATGACTGGAAAGAGTAGTTGGTGAAAGCTCCAGTGTCCGCTTCGACACTCTCGTCGCGGCTGGCAAGTTCAAGGTCGGCGGCACCTAGACGACGTGCCGCCAGTGGTTGGGCAAGATCGCTCAGTTCTTCGTTGTTGACAAAGAAGCCATGGTGAGTTGAAAACTTCCGCCTGTCCTGCTTACTTCCTATGATTTCGTCGCTGACATCTTGTTGCAGGGCAGCCGTACATTGTCGGCGAAACGTGAGCGCTTGGAAGCAACCCCGGATGGCAGGGAACATGTTGGAGTTCAGCTTGCGCCATGGGTAGAGGTCTGAAAGCATGGAGGTGCTTCGTGGATGGTTCGTGAGAATTGGGCCATGGTCGTCAATGTAGTCAAGGCATGCGTTCTGTTGGTTCCTACTGTGAAAATGGTATACCCCGTTGTTTCTGCTTCATGTAAAGTGAGACGAGCGTGCAAAACTGGCTTCAAAGGACTCTAGATCATTGTCATCCGTCCCAACACCTGCCAAATGCCCTGTGACCCTGCCCATCTTTCACTGTACCCCTCGAGCGGCACTTTCACCTGCCATTGCCGGTCCCCATGACATCACTGCTTACTCCAGGCAGCCCCAGGCCCCTCCTACACTCGCCGAAACCGTCGGCAAGCTTCTCCAGAGGCCCAGAAGCTTCTACAACCTTCCATTGCCGCCTCTAATGACGCCAAGCGGCCTCGCTTAGCAACCCACGGACCACCCACCCGCCTATATAAACGCCCTCCTCCACCAGACCTTCTCCTCTTTTCTCCAGCTCTCTTCTTTGCCTTTTGGCTTGGATCATGTGTAGTATCTTGTGAAGCTGGGCGCGAGGAATTGGACGCCGCTTGTCCTCCTAAATTACTACTACCTATGGGGGTATATATGCTGCTATCTAAAAGAACACGTT
>NW_022983750.1:0-2757 GCF_010093885.1 Aplosporella prunicola CBS 121167 | reverse complement strand
GTCGTCTAAACACGTGAATTAGACGTCTATTCGCACTGAATAGGCGCGCATAAGTGACGTGTGCATATTCCACCGGTTTAGTCGTCTATTCAGGTATTATGCTTGCTTATTCTACCAGATTAGTCGTCTAATTTAGTAATATTGTAGTAGCGTGTATCAGATTTATAAGTTCGCTACGATTCAAATTCCCTGTTATATATAGCCGTAACAGTTGTCCAGAAGCAACGCTCATTTTCTGAGAATCTTTGGCTTGTACCGTTTGGCGTCATTTGATCGGACCTGCATATTTCGGCCACTGGGCGTAGAGCAGTGAGCTCTATCCGTCCATTGTTCCCACAAAGATCAGAGTGTAAGCAGTCTTGATACGATATGCCGAACTCAGCTGAATCTTACCTGTTTCTTAGTGTTGCCATTTGCTTTTTTGAACCCACTCTAGCCTGACTTACAGTAAAAAGCAACACGTCTGAGTAAGATGCAAATATCCCGACGTTCTCCGATACCGAAGACCTACGGAGCTCATGATTCTGATCAAGAGCAGCAACCATAGTGGCAGCACCTGTCTTTGTCGTCTGCCAAAGTTCGTGCTCAGTGAGATAAAATTTGCTTTTCCTGCTACAAGAAAGAGAAAAAAAGTCCCACCAGTAAGCAAATACAATCGCAGGTTAAAGAAGATCAGTAATCCCATTCGCTTTTCGAGGTAAAAATTAGTTTTCGGAAACCGACAAACGCCGCATTACCTACATGGTCTAGGATTCACAACACCCTACTTCATATCTGCATACACCTCCAGCGCATCATGTAACCGCCCAAAAATGCCCTCATGCCAACTTCTTAGCTCCTCCCATTCATTCTCCGGAAGAGTCGCGCGCATATTCCGCAACCATCCACCGACGATAATGTCCGCATAGCAAGCTCTTGTTCCGAGTATGAAGGGCCCACTAGTATCCTTCTTGAACAGCTCGGCCAGCCCACCAAGCGTATCCCGGAACGAAGCCAGTAACTTCTCTCGGGCCTCGCCTTCTATCGCAAACTCCTCCCAAGATTTAACAAAGCCGCCCGTGCGGCGGACAAATTCCGCCTTGCAGATGTCCTCACAAGCTGGGTCGAACGGAAGAAACTTGACCGCAAGCTGCACGTGTGTGCTAAAGGCTGCATCGACGTGCACGTTGAATCTGGCGTATTCGGTGTATTCGGGAAACAGGTTCTCGCGAGACTCGGTTAATGGTATGTGTATCGTATTCTCAAATTTGTAGTCGAGTGTCAGAGGAGGGAAAAGGTCGCCCGCACCCGAGTCCGGGTAGGTCTTCTGTAGGTAGGCTGCGATGTCGAAGGAGTCGCCGACCAATTCCTCGGTGTTAGGGTCCTCGATGATGGGCAGGGTGAAGAAGTCGCTGCCATCGCCAAATTTACGAACAGCGGGTACTTTGAGACTGTTGCGGACTTTCGAAACGTCGGGTAAAGGCACCCATGTGGTCGATAATGGTACCCCTTTGAAGTTGAGTGCCAGGCGGGCTTTCCAGGGATTTGGTGAGCAGGCATTCTTCTCTACCGGGGGTCGCATGCCAATGTCGTAGAAGCGAATAGGGCTGGATGGATCTGAGGTCGGCATGGCGTTTGAGGTCGTCGGTATGGCGAATGACGGCAATGTGATAGAAAGATGTTTCTCCAATAGGTGGGATATTGTGTCTTGGAAGAGGGGAATTGCGTGATGGTGGAATTGAATAATTCCGTGTGGCTTATTTATATATCGTGGCTACTGAACTCTTCGCAGTCGACTTCAATACACAGAAAGATTGCTGCGCTTGACGTTGGGTGGGGCCAGGGCAGCACGGGCAGATCATTCACAATGAATCATAGTGACTAAGCACGCTAAGGATCCTTGCCCCACAGTCTCCGCATCAGGGCATTCTATTATTGGCATTTGTGCGACCGCCTGCGCACAGCTCACGATCAGTCAACTCTGCACCAGCAACTCAATCATCAATTGAAATTCCACTGCATCATGCAGCAACTCGAGCGAACTACTCAGGAGCATGCGCGGCCCGCTGATTAACCTGCTCAGCCGCCTGAGCGACCAGCTGCACACGCTGAGCAACCTGCAGCTCGCCCTGAGCGACCGGCTACCAGACCTGAGCGAGCGACCGGACCTGAGCGACCAGACCAGATCGACCGGCTGTTGCTGGACTTGAGCGACCTGGACGACCTGCTACCTTGTCCAAGAAAGGTTGACATTGTTCAGCGCACACCTCCGTTCAGAGCCAAGCCAGGCCGGCACCATCCTGCGACGGCGACAGGGAGCCTCGTTCCGGATGATTACACAAGGGCTTGAGATGAAGAGGGACACCGTGTCAGAGAGCTACTGGTGAGTAGCAAGCGGACTGGAGATACCTCTGCGGCAGATTTTGCTGGGACCAAGGACCTCCGGCACAACCCTGGTAGGTAGGAGGCTACTCTACGAGCCCGGCACGCCCAGTTCCATGGATTCCCTGGAGAATCGACAGTGCGCGTAGGAGTATAAAAACGGCTCGCTGTGGCAGATCTCTACGGACCTAAAGAGGAAAAAGTCTACGCCGCGGAAAACCCTCAGTAGGTTTCGCTCTTCACGCCGATGTACTTGCCTCAGAACAGCTACTATTCATAGGCACAATAAGCACCATTACCCAGCACATACGACCACAGGTCATAGAATACTGGGCATCCCGTCCGCTCTGCCATACATAAGCTATGAACCGGCTGATTAGTAGTTAGGTGGGTGAC
>NW_022983749.1:0-2793 GCF_010093885.1 Aplosporella prunicola CBS 121167 | reverse complement strand
CACTGTCGGTACGTAGCCATACTCAACGGCACCCCCATTCCGATCTTGCTCTCGTTGACTAACGACTTGCGGAACCGGTTCTCCGTCTACTTTACCGCACCTAGGCCCTCCTTAATCTAAATATAACCGTGTTCCTCTGGCGGCCTATCCTTCTCTTTATACGCGACGGCTAACTGCCGTTCGAACGGAATTACCAACCATATATAATAAAACAATAACTCGCCCACCTCGCGCGGTAAATACCGGTGGATAATCTTTAAACTGCTATTCCTGCCGTGGCCCTTATGGTACCGGGTTACGTAAACTATTAAACCGTCTTCAATAAATATGTTTCGCTGGCCACCGTTAACTGTGTTGCAATACCGGGTGCTGATTAAGTCTAGCACACGCGGGGGCCCGCCCCCTATAGTATATATTAATACGGCTAACTGCTCCTTGAATCCGCTTACGGTTCGCCTAAATGCTTTAACGGCCTTCCTGTCGACTTTGATAGTAGCTGGGGGGATGTCTCCTGCGGCCGGCTAGACGTCTCCTACGGCCGGCTGGACGTCTCCTACGGCCGGCTAAACGTCTCGTATAGCGGGGGGATTTCTTCTTATATCGATGAATTCCTATTGCCGCGGTCGGCTCCTACTATTATCCTTATCCTCCTCGCCCCCTCTCTCTATTAACTAGTGAAATAACCACCAATCGCCGTCCACCACGAATCTATTTAATGGATTGCGTATAAAAAACCAACCCGGCTCGTCGATACTAGGGTCGTCTCGCAACTCGGCCTATAGGATAGCGGGTAACTCTCCCCTTCTCTCCTGTGCGGGCGTAACCCCTATTATCTCTTCCACCAACGTCTACCGACACCGGCCTACCATTCCATGTACCCAACTCTTTATCTAGTCCATGCTAAACTCGGTGCTGCGGTATACTAACGTATCCCCCTTCCATCTTACTGACCCGGGGGCTATCGTCGTGTATTAAATCTTCATGCCGTACGTACGCGCCTCGAACATCCAACCCATGGGCGTCGGCATATCCCGTACTATAAACCGCTAGACCATCTCTCTTACCCGCTACCAAATCCTACCGTCCTCGGTCTCTCTGGCCTCCTCCCATACGCTCTGCACGACCATCATCCTTGCAACCTTGATTACTGCGGATAACCGGGGCGTATAATCTATAGGGCTCTGCTACCCTCTCCCTTCCTCCTCGACTCCCAACACGGCCAACCCGTTAATCAACGCGTTTGTATAGTTATTGTCCTCTGTTTTATGGTCTAACAAACTGATACAAAACGCTAAACAATTACGGTTAATCCGGCTTATTAGTTCTCTTTTATTTTCCACTGCCTCTTCGTCGTTCTCCGCCTCTTCTTCTTCTTATTCTTCCTCCTCATCTTCGTCGTATCCAATATCCTCTTCGACCGTACTACTGGCTACCTCGCTCCTCTCTCTCTCCTTCTCTTGCAACCACTATAACCGGGCCTCGTCTGCGAAATCTTGCCACGCCCTAGCTTGCTCTCGGGTTAACTCGTATAGCGGTCTATCCTCTTTTACCTTAGTGTATATGCGGAAAATGTACCCGATTATGCGCTGCCATGCCTGCTTATACCGCTTCTTCGTGTCCTCTTCTATACGTCCTGGAAACGGATAGTTCGGCTTCGCGTTGATATCTTTGCGGTTGATCTCGAATAAAACCTGGTTGCTAACCGATGTTAAAATCGTGTCCTGGGCCCGGTCGATAACTTCGTCCAAACTGGCACACATAATTGCTAAAATCTCGACCCGACCCTGCTGGCGCTGCTGGCGGTGTTGCTCTGCCCTGTTGGGTGGCCCGTCCTGCCTTCTTTTCTACCGATCCTCCTCTTGCTAACGCTGCTCCTGGTCGGCTGGTAACTCGACTAAATGCCTTAACTCCTTCATGTCGAACCCGGCTAAATGCTCTGCCTAACCAACCCGCCTTAACCACGGGTTCGCGTCTAATTTTTGTGGTGGCTAAATGATTCTTTTTCGCTGTTCTTCGTTCGCCTTTATGCGTAACTCGATCTGCTCGCGGACTTGCTGGCTTACCGTAATAGGGCGTCCCTCCTCTTGCTGGCCTGCTGGTAATACCTCGAAATAAACCTGCCTAGATCTTTACGCGAATAATCTTTGGCATAATACTCTAACCCGCTACGGCCTTTCTTTTTATTCGGCCCTGCGCCTCTATGCTGCTGACCCGCCTCTTCCCTGGGTGTTTACCTATCCGTGTATTGCCCTGTAATGCTCCTTCATCTTAATATGCGACTGGGTAATATACCTATACTCTCGACGTCCTCCCTCTCTATCTAATTCCTATTGGCATGCGAACCTATTGTTAAATACCGGTAAATGCTTGACGGCCTCGATGGGCCTTACCGGCATATATAACTGCGTGGTTAACTACTGCTGGTTATAGATTAAACCTTTAATCTCGTCGACCGTCCCCTTTACTCTCGCCCTAGTCGCTGCATCCGCCCTATACTTACTACGCAGATGCCTATCTACCTTACTACCTAAAACCGCCGCCCTGCAATCCTTATAAACGATTAACTTAAATTCGGGTACGTATGTAAACGGTTCCATTGTCGACATGTTGATGATTTTTACTGCGCTGATTGTTTGGTGTGTTACTAGGGTTGATGGGTTGTGACGGTTCTCGGTTAATATATTTATGGATTTTAATGGGGCCTACGGGTTGACGGGGTGATGCGACGGACGGGTTCGCGATAAACTACTAGCTACCCTTCTCTCTGCTAGGGGACTACCCGTATCGATTGCG
>NW_022983748.1:0-2790 GCF_010093885.1 Aplosporella prunicola CBS 121167 | reverse complement strand
AGATAGGAGGCGCGAGAGGTTGGGAACATCTCTCGGAGGTATATAAGAAATAATATAGGCGAGACTGGACTCCCTTGTGGGATTCCAGTATCGATTCTACTATAGTTTTCTATTTCTCCGTTGAAGGCGAGGCCGAGGGTTCTCTTATTTAAGAAAGATCTTACCTACGCGAGTAGGTTTAGCGGAAGCCCTATTCGTGCTATTCTAGCTAGTAGCTGTTCTTGGGCGACGTGATCGAAGGCGCCTTTAATATCTAGGAAGAGAACCGAGGTTTTGCGCTAGACGCGGCGGTTCTCTTCGACTTTATTAGCTAGTAAAAGGGCGGCGTCGATAGCGGACTTCTTTAGCCTTCCACCGATTTGTGAAGGGTCTAGAAGTTGCGTAGTCTCTGCTAGGTAGCCTAGTCGTTTTGCAGTAATTCGTTCGAGAACTTTTCCAAGGCAGTTAAGTAGAGATATAATTCGATATGACTTTAGTGCAGCCTTATCGGGTTTATTCTTACTTAATACTGCGCCTGTAGCGGTTCTCCAGCAGACTGGGTGGTACCCGTAGCTGAAGAGAGTGCTATAGGCTTTAAGGAACGTCTGGGGAGCCGCGTTAAACGCTTCGGTAATTATCTCTTGCGTTATAGCGTCGGGCCCAGGGGCGGTTCCTTTAACTTGGGAGGAGCATGCTCGTTCTAGTTCTATAGCACTTAGGCTAGGCCAGTCCCAGTTCGTAGAGCTATAGCTTTCCCAGTTGAAAGGTGGTGCTGTAGGTGGCGGAGGAAATAGGCCAGCTCTTAACGCGGCGCACTTTCCTGTAAAAGAATCTGCTAATCTATTATCCTGCGCTCGTATCTGTGGGATAGAGACGTAAGAATTAGGTTTAGTATAAGACATTGCCTTGTATATAGTATCGGGCGTGTTCTTTAGTAGGAATTGGTTCCAGTGCGTTCGTTTAGCTCTCTTTACCGCTGAGAGAAAGGTATTACGTCTTGTGCAGTATTGTTCCCTATGCGTAGGGGTTGGGAGGCGAGAGTATAGTCTATCAGCGCGTCCTAGGGCGCGTCGGAGGTTGGTAAGTTCCTCTGACCACCACGCTTTGGACCGAGCTCCTGGTTTGACACGTGGAATAGTAGTATCCGCGGCGTAGGTTATTGCTTGTTCTAAGCTTCTACCTAGCTCGTCGAGCGCCGGGATAGTAAGGTTACTTCCGTTAACTATTTCCCGAGATATTTTACTAGGTGGCCCTAGTAGGTTGACGTCTTGTAGGGCATTATCTACTAGGGTCTCTAATTGATGTTGTACTATTTCTCGAAATTTAGGCCAGTTGGCCCTCCGTGTATTAAACCGGGTTGTTGTTGGCTCAGTCGATTTGGTAGAGCGGGTTTCTGGGTCGATAGTAAATAGAATAGGGCGGTGGTCCGAACCGAGGCTCGGGGTAGTTTGCCAGCCGTTTACTCTTCTTGCTAAAGAAGGGGAAGCAAGTGTTAAATCTATTACCGTTTCGCGCTCTAGATGCGGCCGGAAGAAGGTACCCTCTCCCGGGTTATTTAGGAGGCTTAGGTTATTAGATTCGAGCCAGTCTACTAGCTCTTGTGCGCGTGGTCCTTGAGGAGAGCGGGGGTCCTACTATGGGTGATGCGTATTAAAGTCCCCGGCTATTATAGAAGGCGTGGTTATCTGGTAATAGCCTAGGACGCGTTCTATTGTATAGGGAGAACCGGGTTCTCGCTGGTTCGGTTGGTTATAAAGGTTAACTAGTTGGAATTGGCTTGTTCCTTGTAGTATATCTAGAACCATTGTATCCGTGGAAGCGAAGAGGTCGGCCCTAAAGTTAACCTGCGTGTCGGTTAAGAACCGAGAGGTATAAACTAGTACGCGTGGCCTTAATCCAGTAGGAGTTTCCGGGAGAGTTTGGATAAATGAGGTATGGTTTATAGATCGAGTGTCAGAGGGATTAGAGGAGATTAAAACCCACGGTTCTTGTATAAGAATTAGGTTGACGTTAATCTCTAAAGCGTAATTAAGGAGAGCTTCAGTAGTCTCCTTATTTCGGTTTACATTTGCCTGTAAGACTCTAATAGATCCCATATAGAAGGACGTCTATTTTCGAGGGGGAGAGGCCTTCCGGGGACCTCTTAGCTTTTCCGCAGCGCAGCTAACTCCGAAGAGGTAGAGACGTCCTGATATAGCTTTTAAGGCTTCCCGTTCTGATTCGAAGGCGAGGGTTACAGAGCCGGCCTTAGCTGTCTGCCGTTTTTCTTCGGAGGTTAGCCAGTACGGGTTACCGACGGGATTAAGACCTTTATTAAAGGTCTTTACTTCGTCCCGAACGAGCTCTGCGAAAGATTCTCGAGATTCGTTTAGGATGTCAGCGGTTGGGACTCCGTGTACGGCTATCTTGAACCAGCTGCGGTTCTCAACGGCCGATGTAGTAGGAAGAACCGAGTCAATAACTGCTTTATTATCTACTAGGAATTTCGCAGAGAGGCCGTCAAATGCTGTAAGGACGAGATTTCCCCGCGGAGAGATTATTGCGGCAGCGATTACAGTCTTTAGCTTCGGGAACTTAAACTGGAAGGCCTTGTTAAGAGCCTGTCTTAGCGAAAAGGATGATAGGTTCGAGAGCTGTGACTGCGTAGCTGGGTTTGCGTCTAGGCGGAACGAGGCTTGTTTGATGACCTTCGGTTTATCTGTAACGGCTAAGGATTTAGCCGTATTCTTGCGAGTAACCGTGGTCCATTTCTCGATATTCTTTCCAGCTATTTCCGCGAAGTTCGGCTGGCGAGGCTGCTCTAGAGGTAGT
>NW_022983747.1:0-2812 GCF_010093885.1 Aplosporella prunicola CBS 121167 | reverse complement strand
GCTGTGCCGGTTCGTTTAGCGCCGGATTTAGGTCCCTAGGAGCGCTAGTTGTTACGTTCCCTTCTAATAGTTGTCCAGCGTCCGATCCTGGCGAAGGGGTAGTTCCGGGCTTTTTCTTATTAGAAATAAGAGTAAATCCGGTTTAGTTAGGCGAGAGGTTCCTTATAGCTGCGGAGGCGTAGCTTTAGGGGTTTTAGGGGAGATTTTGTAAAAGAGGCGTTATTATAGACCGTAAAAGAAATTAACCCGTAGGATTAGAAAGACCTTATAGGAAGAAGGCCTATACGGGCCTAGAGGCTATAAGGGCTTAGTAACTATAAGATCCCGCGTCCCGTAAGATACTAATAGGTATATACTAGATAAGACCGTAGGGGAACTAGGACTATAACCTTAAGAAGCCTATACGGGAATATACCCTATAGAGATATAGTTAGCTAGAAAGTAATAACTCCCGAAAGCCCGTAAGAGATTAATATCTACGAAGATAGGAAATAGTAAAACGATAGTAAGACTATAGAGCGATTAAGAATAAGGAACTTATTATATCCGCTCTATAATAAGAAGGAAGGTTATTAGGTTATAGAAAATTAGCTATTAGAAAAGTAACGTAAGAAGTTACGTAATAGACCTATACTAGATTAACCCGTCTAGATTAATCTAACCCTTAGATTAATCTAGTATATAGATTAATCTAATATCTCCTTTAATCTATATTCTTATATATATTTAGACTACGCTCTCTAGTAGTAGATAGAACCTTCGTAGTTAACTTAAAGTATTAATCTCTACTAAAGATTAATAGTAATACGCCTATACCCGATTCTTTACGTAACTTATCTCTTAACTTCCTATACTTCTTATCCTTTAAGGTAAACCCTTCGAACCGATTTACCCGCTAGGTAATTCTAATACCTAAGCTAAAGAGGCCTTATTATAGACGTCTAAGTAGATAGCTACTAGATTCGACGGGGCGTTCTTTAGGAGGTTATAGTAGCTTTTACCCTCCTCTTCCTTCTTAAGCGTAGAGATTCTAGTAGAGTAGTTTATACTTATAAACTACGGTAGGTAGAGAAAGGAGTCGACCTTTTCTAGGTAAGGAGGCGTTAATTTAAAAACGTCCTTTAGCTTCTTAAGCCGCGTAGTAGAAGGACCGTCTCTATTCTCTAGGTTTATCCTATTAAGGGCTTATCGAATTAGATAGTTCTCTTCTAGTTTACTTATTCTTAAGGCGTACTTTTATATAGCCTGCGGAATTCGTAGGTTAGTGGGTAGGATTACGGTCTCTATTTCTCCTAGGATAGTAGGGGACGTTTTAAATATTCCTAGGATCTTTTACGTAGTAAGTCTTTAGAGGATTTTAGCTTACTTTAAGAACGCTCTAGTATTTTTTCTATAGAGTTCGATACTATAGTCGGAGCTACTTATAATATATACGTTATATAGTTAACGTATAGTACCTAGGGATAAGCCCCGCTCGGTATTAGTAAGTTAAGAGAGACGGTTAAATATAGAACGGGCTTTACTAATTCTAATAGATATATACTCTCTTAGGATTAAAAGAGGATCGAAGAAAATCTCTAGCTAGCGGACGAGATTATTTACCGTTACTACTTTACCGTTAGATAGCGTAATAGTAGTATTCTAGGCTTTAGAGGATTTAGAGAAGTATAGAAACTCTATTTTTATAAGGTCGAATTTATATTACGGGTTTCTAGCGCGTTCCTTATAGTTCTTACTAATAAGCGCTAGCTAACGGTTTATCTTTATTTATTATTTACTAATTATTATTTATTTATATCTCTAATAGTTTATCTTATTTATTATTTATTAATTATTATTTATATTTATCTCGCTCGTTGTCTCTCGCTTAGTATCTAGAGCCTACTAGCGAGCTATATATATAGCCGCCGCCTCTCGTTCTCTTCCTTTCCTCTTCGTACTACGTCTTATAGTTAATCCTATATAACCTAATTTAAATCTGCCTTACTACCGTAATAGGGGTAAAATCTTCTCTAGGCGCTAACTACGGCGCTATAGCGGGACTAGTAGGATTCGTCTATTCTTACTCTAGACCGCCGGTTTATTATAATTAGGATCGGGTAACTATATTAATCGAGCTATTAGAAAGAGAGGAAATAGAATATAAGAGTTAGCCGACGGGTAATTACTAGGTTACTAGGAAACGTAGGTTATACGTAGCTAGTCCGTACTAGGGTCGTACTTAAATTAGTATATAAACTATTTCCTACCCTAGCGCCTATTACTCCTAGGGTAGCTATTTATCCTTATACGTAGCCTTCTTCGGTAAAGGGCTTAGCACCTACGTAACCCGTAATAATATTATATTACTTAAGGACTAGTCCCTTATTTCTAAGTTCCTTATAGTATTCCCCGTATAGATCTTAGCTAAGGCGTACTCGATATAACACACACACCTCTCGCACTAATGGGATCGCTATAACCAGCGCCCCCAGAACCTCGAAAATACTATCAAACGAATCAGCACAGCCTACTTACTTTGCAGACTAACTTGCACCAGGCCGTAGGCCTTGGTTGTTGTGTTAACTGCGGGTAAAAACCTCTCTACCGGTTCCCCCAGTAGACAAAATTTTCGGCGTTCCCCGCCAAGACACCGCACAGACCCTATCCTATCTCTGCCCCAGGCAGACTTCCTAGCCCGGAATAACACACCTCGGGCAAATACTATGGCAAAAACACAAGTCCGGGTTCTTAAACCCCCTACTTTTCTCCTCGAACACTACATCTTCGGCCAACTTACCCCCACAGTCCAAAACCAAGTTTCTCATAAAAT
>NW_022983746.1:0-2828 GCF_010093885.1 Aplosporella prunicola CBS 121167 | reverse complement strand
CAACAGCTGCAACAACAGCTGCAACAACAGCTGCAACAACCGCTGCAACAACCGCTGCAACAACAGCAGCAGCAACTGATGCAACAACAGCAGCAACAACTGATGCAACAGCAGGGCTCCCTCGCCATGCTTAATCAGCACCCACCGATAAATGACCCTACTTTCAGCACCTACAGGCCTAAAGGGTATGTACTCAGCTCTCACATCACATACATTATAATACACTTATTTTCATTAGGTACTGGAAAAATCGTTGCATTCGATGTGAAAAACATCTAGCCGAACTAGATGCCGGTCACAACTTCAAGAACTGCACCGGAGCATGCTGGATCTGCAGAGTATACGGTCTCCCTGAGAATGCGGAATATACGCACTATGGCAAGCGCTGCTTTGGACCATGGAGGAACGAAAAAAACGTCGAAATTCTGAATGTTAATCCCATGCCTTTTGATTTTTTCTAGAATCATGGTAACATGAACACTGACGACGTTCCGCCGACCTACGCACCGTGGGCAAGAGGCGTCGGCGTCGCCCCCCCCCCCCCCAAAGGACGTCGCGCAACAGAAGGAACCGTCAACAAACGCCGGCCGAGAGGGTCAAACTTCTCGAAGAACAATTGAAGGCCAAAAACCAAGAAATCAAAGGCCTGAAGACCGAGAATCGTAATCTCCGATTCGAATTGGAACGCGAGCGAGGATCCAGACAACTTGGGCCCGCGGCGGGTGCGCTTCCGCCTGCGCCTGTGGGTTTGCCTCAGGCAGCCTACCAACTGCCCAACCAATTAACGGGCCAAGGACTCTATCAAGGTATTGCACAACAGCAGCCTCTCCCACCATATGGGTTGTATCAACAACAGTTCGCCGCTGCGCCTGTTAATCTTCCCCCAAACCCGAATTTCCAGGGTCGGCCGTATCCTGGCCATAACTATCCTCCGTATTAATGCGGTCTTAGTCTTTTTTTTTTGGTTGTTTCTTTCTTTTTCCGTCTTTTATTTCTCTATATCCAGTCTTGAAGATTGAGGTAAAGTCTGCTTTTGCTCTGTTTCTGCTTTTAGTTTGATTTTAGTTGCTTGTGTCTTGCGCCCGATCCCAACAACCGAGGATTGAGGTAAACTTTGGTTTTTTTGCATCCAATCCTATCAACTGAGGATTGTGATAACTTCTCTTTTCGCACCTAATCAGATGATTGAAAGCAAACAAAAAGCAAATTTCACCTCAAAGTCTGACACTCTTTTCCCACTGGGTTTTTAATGAGATCAGACCCTAGGTCTAGATAGATATTTTGCTTTAGCCGTTGAAAGGGATGGAGACTTTTGAGGCTTCACAAAGCTGTGCCATTTGAAAGTGATTATGGCACATGAGATTAAATGCAAATACGATATGTTTCTCGGTTCATCAGCAGTCATTATCACACTTTCAAGCAGCATCTCGCAGAATGGCATCCGCCGCCTTCTCACTGACCATGTACAGCGGCAAAGCGATATAGTATCCCGGAATCTTCGGGAAGACACTTGCATCCACAACCCGCAAACCTTCAACTCCACGAACCCTAAAATCGCCATCCAGAACCGCCATATCATCATCATCCGCTCCAATCGGACACGTACAGCTCGCATGATGGCCCCACGCCTCGTCACGGGCAAACTGCTTCAAGTCCTCATCGGTCTCGGCTTGCGGGCCAGGCCAGACCTCGTCGAAGCGACCATCCAGCGGGATCAAGTCTTTGAAGGCGTTTCGCGAGTACTTCATGCCTTCTAGCAGCGCCTGAAGGTCCTCGTCGCCTCCGATGTCAAAGCTGCGGAACTGTATCGCGGGCACTTGACGTGGGTCCGCTGAACGCAACGTCACGGTGCCGGCGTTGTTGCGCGAGTGCGCCTTGAGCGTTAACCAGGTCCAGTGGTCGAAGCTGGCGGTCGCGTTGTCAAAGAAGGAAGGAAAATAACCAGAAAAATAAGCCGGCCAGCCTGCGACGAAGAGGTCTGTGTCATTGTTCTGTGCTACGGAGGACTTTTGCAGGATCGCGATCGCGACGCCGTTGGTGGCGTAGACTCCTTTTTCGATTGGCCGGTTTGCCCACTTGTCGTAGCAGGGGTCGTCGCCTTTGAGGAATGTACAGCCGTTTAGGAGGGCGAGGTCGCTGGGTGCTTGTCCGATGACGGGGATTTCGTAGCGGTCTTGGAGGTTGGTGCCGACGCCGGGAAGGTCCTTGACGACGGGGATGTCGAGCTTGTTGAGTTCGTCTGCTGGACCAACTCCGCTCAGCTTCAGCAGCTGTGGAGTGTTGAACGCGCCGGCCGAGAGGATGACTTCGCGAGTCGCCGTGACGCTACCCGGTGTCCCCTCGTCTGTCGCCTTCCCAGACATCCTGCGCGGGTCTGCGCCATACAAACTCTTTCCTGTCAAGAAATCGACGCCAACCGCTTTGGGCTTGCCGCTGGTGCTGTCCTCAAAACGTACGTTTGTCGCCAGCGTGTTGAGCTGAATGTCAAGCTTGTACTTCGGCGTGCCGTCGTCGTTTGTCGCGCCGATCACTTCCATCAAGAAATCGCGAGGTCCAGCACGCTTGTACTCCGGAATCTTCATCGCCAGCGGCACTTGGTAAAGCCCCTCGGACGAGTCGCGAAGTGGAGAGGGATCGTTAATGTCGCGCAGCAGGACCTCAGCCAGACCTTCGACCGTCTTCAAAGCCGAGCCCAACACCGTCTTTCCCATGCCCGTCGCCGCAGACACCACCAGAGAAATGACCTTCAAGTCCTGGACAATCAGCGTCAACTCGGTGAGCGACGTCTCCAGCCAACCCTTGAACCCATGTCCCGCGACGCTGTTGGG
>NW_022983745.1:0-2815 GCF_010093885.1 Aplosporella prunicola CBS 121167 | reverse complement strand
TGGATCTGGTGCCATCGGGGGACCCAAAGAGGGCGTTTTGGGGGAGGAGATAGTAGTTTTGGGTGGGATTCTTAGCGTATTTGCTTGGAGTACACCTGGCCGGACGGAGAGGTGTGGGTTTACCTTGAAGGATAAGAAGTGTAGGAGTTGAGAGACAAGTCACGTGAAGGATCGGGTGTAGGCGTGTTACTATCAACCTAAGGGTGTAGATTGATACTTTGAGTTGACCACGAAGGTCCTATCTACTGCTAGAGAGCGTGGTCTAAATACATGTAGGAAATGCTAATAATCTGGATCCTGTCTTGGGATTATGATATTGGATCAGGCAGATGGATCAGTCC
This sequence comes from Aplosporella prunicola CBS 121167, assembly GCF_010093885.1. NCBI lineage: Eukaryota > Fungi > Ascomycota > Dothideomycetes > Botryosphaeriales > Aplosporellaceae > Aplosporella > Aplosporella prunicola. The sequence goes on along the minus strand of NW_022983745.1, from coordinate 2,474 downwards.
TGATCTATTGGCCTGTGCGTAGGATCGTCCCTAGTCATATAATCCTCGTGCTACTTTTCTAACGGCTGGCTTTCTACAACTCGACAACCTTCTTCCTTGTCGCAGAGCGGACGCGATAAGTTCCTTATCCTTGATCGCTCTGTAGGTTTACTTATCGGCTTGCTGCTTTCGTCCTTGTGGATATTAATCCCCTGCGGGCTTTCTAGAAACGTCGCCTTTTGGTCGACTAAGTCCCTGCGGGGTGTATTCCCGTGCGGGCTTCTTAGGGTTGTGGTCCTAGTTCCCTCACGGTCTTGCCTAGCACGTGTCTGCTGGTGCCTTGCGGGACGCGGGCCCTTGTGGTTACTAAGCCCTTGTGGTCTCTAGGCCCGTGTGGGCCTTCTTCCCATAAGGTCTTTCCGACCTCGCGGGTTGATTTCCCTTACGGTCCATAACAATTAGCGGCTTAAAGCTATATTCTCTAAGGCGTATAGTTATAGCTTTAGCTACTTTATCTACTTCTTTATTTCCTTTAATCCTACTATAGCTTAGAACCTATTAAAGAGAGAAACTAATCTAATAGTTATCTCTAATATACCGGGTTGTTTCTATAATAGATCGGACTATTTCTTAGCCTAATCGCTACTTACGTAGGTTCGCTAGTACTTATAGGGCTGCCTTAGAATCGCTATAGATTATATAGAATGTTAGATTTAGGTTATCGTCTTCGAGGTTTTACTCTACCGCTAGTTCTATGCTAGTGTTAATAGTAATTATAATTAATTGATTAATTAATTCGTTTTACATCTATATATAGTTGGAAACTATAACGGACGGTCTATTTAGGACTAGCTAGAGGGTTTAAATATAAGATAAAAGCGAGGTGGTGCGAGAGATAGTTAGATCTAGGCTAAGGTAATAAAAATAAAGGAAAGAAAGGGGTTTTTAGAGAAGATAAAATAGAAAGGAGTAGATCGGAATTATAGGAGTTTTACTCCCCTTCGGGAAGGTCGTTAAGGCGCTATTTCCGCGTAGCTATTCTTGTTTATTTAAGGAATTCTAGCGTAGCTAGGATTCCTAGTCCGGTAAGTACCTCTTAAAAACTAGGGTTATTTATCTCGAGGGTGTCCTTTAGAGCTCTCCTAGGAGAGTTATAGAGAGGATACCTTAGGAGGAGATATCTAGGGGTTTGTTTAGCGGGTCTATATGTGTAGAGATCTATCTCGGAGTGAGAAAATCTATATAAATAGGACTTAAAGTATCCGTATCCTATTTTTAATTAGTAAAGAGTAGACTATATCTCTCTCTCGTATAAGAGGTTTAAGTCTCTACTTTATCGTCTAATTAAACGTATTAATATAGGAGGAGGAGGAGGCTTTACTCGCTTCTTTTATAGCTTTATCCTTCTACTCGTCTACTATTATTCTCCTAAAACTTTCAAGCCTGTCCTAAACGGACCGTCCGTCATAGTTTCCAACTGCATATAGACGTAAAACGAATCAATCAATCAATCATATTATTCTCCTAACATCTATCCGATAGGATGCATAGCTAGAAGTAGTAGTAGAGGGAGGGACTTTAGCAGCGTATTTAGTATAGAAGTCTACCTTCTCGTTTCCTTCTATCCTAGTATAGCCTGGGACCTATTCTAAGGTAATAGAATTTCCTCTAGATTTTAGCGTTTGAGCTGCTTTTAATGCTCGAATTTAATACGCTTGTCTAGGATTCCCGGAGGGGGTTTTTAGCCTATAGAGTGCGGCCTAGTTATCCGTAAAGACTCGGATATCCCGTAAGGAGTACTAGTTTATAACTACGAGTTCTAGGACTATTATAATAGCTTCTAGCTCTCTATTATAAACTAGTTGGTTCGGCCCTATATTTTTAATAATTTAAAAGGTTTCTCCTAGGGATTAGCTACCTTTATCTACTAGAACGCCTATGCTAACTCCTTTACCCTTTAGGATAGAGCTGGCGTCGGTATAGATAGTAATAAGGTTCGGGGAGGAATTCTTTAGGAAGGAAGTATATTATTTAGCTTCTTCTTCCTTAGATAGACTAGAGATTTTAACGTAGTATAGGATTTCCTTTTACTATAGCGAAAAGTAGAAGGGTTCTAACTCCTCGTTAAGAACGGAAAGGGTTTAGTTTAAGAACTCCTTTAGTCTTTCCGCGTAGGTACTAGGAGGTCTCTCTAAATTATCTAGTTCTACCCTACTAAGTATCTACTTAATAGGGTGGTCGTTAGTAAGTTTTAACGTTCTTAGTATGTAATTCCGGAAATTAGTATTTAAACGTACGTCTGGGGGTAGGATCGCGGCTTCTAGTTCTAGAGTAGTTATTAGGGCGGTTTTAAAGACTCTAAGAATCTTCCTTAGGGCGAGATTCTAAACCGCGCGGGCTTGCTTTAGATAGTTACTCTAGTTTTTCTAATAGATTAGGCTACCGTAGTCCGCTATAGAGTTAACGTAAGCTAAGTATAGTTAGCGTACTATATA
>NW_022983744.1:0-2898 GCF_010093885.1 Aplosporella prunicola CBS 121167 | reverse complement strand
ATCTAAGTTTCACTTAGCTATATCCGAGTCCCCTCTCCTACTGCTGTTGTCAACCAACAGCTAAGGAGGTAACATCTATATGGAATAATCAATTCTTCCTATAGATGTAACAGGAATATGGGATGTCATAAAAGAGTGCACCAGCAGGGGAGGAGGCTGAAGAGATGAGGGAAGAGGCCAGAATAGCTACTACTAACACTTACTTTGATGGAGGGTTGGCGTACGCCTACCCCCTCCCAACTATCCAATGTATTATTTCTTCGTTCATACTTATATTTCTGGGGGGGGGGGCCTTACGGCCCTAATTTCTCCCCCTTTAGTAAATTATATTTATCTTACAGGATAAGATAAATATATATATAGATTTACTAAAGAATAGTTACTAATGAGTTATAATAACAAATAAGTTATTACTTTACACGGGCCAGATTCTGTCTATTTCTACATATGGCTCTCCAGCTATGAGATGTGGGATATCTCTATTGCGGGTAAAACTATCAAACTCCGGGGACCTCCTAAAGCTTCTGGTACCAAATTGTAGTCGAAAGGCTATATGTGGCTGAACTAATTACTCAGGTAAGGTAACAAGTCAGAAGATGATCGAAAGAGAAATGGGATATCGCGGATCTAAGTCAGAGTTTAAATTCTACCGTAAGAGTAATCCTATGGTACAATTCAGTATTAGGAGAAATCTTATTTTAAATTTTGTAAAAGAGCAACGAGTAGATGGTAGTTGACTACTGAATAAATGAGCTATAACATTCAGAAGTTTAAGGTGTACTCTAATGGGCTTCGAAAGAAGTTATCCGATAAAAGTCCTTTCTAACCAAATAAACAGATATTCAATCATAAGATTTTTACCAAATAAATCTACATTAACTCTGCTAAAATTAAAACTTGTACTATGGGAGCCTTACATACCTATTCTTCTACCAATATGCAATATTTGCTATACTTTGTTAATAATATTAGTATGTTTTTATCTAGATGGATATTTAAGTAATTATTTAATAGATTTTCATTCTAATTATTCAGCAGCTTTTGACTTTGATACAGATAATACTGTTTATTCTTCTGCGCAAGCGGGGGATAATAATAATAATAATAATTATTATGATCCTATTAGGGATTCTTATCGTCCGACTAATAATGAGCGTGATGGCCCTCCAGTACCTCCAGCAAATCATACTTTTGCTGCTGCTACTGATCGTACTGATACTGATAATTTAGCTGATTTTTTAGCTGATTTTAGTGCAGCACATGGGGCTAGCAACCAAATATATAATACTGGTATAAAATTCTCTAATATCTGACAGTTATCGGATGAGTTAAAATATTACAGCAAAGTAAGTTATTGTATTAGGCATAGGTATTATGGTGGTATCTTCAGAGAACCATCTCCTGGTTCTACAGCATTATCTTCTAGGGTAATAGAATCTATAAGGGTTTTGCATGAGAATTATGACTTAGATGGTCTTAGTAATACTTTTTTACCAAGATGAAGACACAACTAAAACGAAGACCTGTAAAAGTATATATATAAATTTTGAAGAGAAATATGAATAGAAAATAAAGGTATGTTGAATATTGAATATTGTGATTATTTGTAGGATAAATTTTATTTGCCATGACTTATTAAAAATACCATTAAAAAACTATTAAAAACTATTAAAACTATTATACGTGGGTGGGTGGGAGATTTGATGTGATCCAAATCAGCGTATATAGTAAAATTAATCGATTAGTTACTTTGCAACTAACTAATAAATTTACCGACATTTGGTTTTACCAGTTTCTAACCAATTCGATCGGCTATATACGGGTAAGTGAAACCCCCCCCCCTCTTATACAAAAGACAACCTTAGATTATTGTGAGAAGTATAAGAAAGGGTTTCACACACGTATATTAGTAATAGTCTAATATGTTCGCCATTTTTGTTAGTTTACAGTGTATATACATACAAAAAGTTTGTTATTAGAAGAAGCATATTCTTATATATTTGTTACGGCCCTAATATCTACCCTTTAGTAAATAAACTATTTCTCTTACCCCCTTGAACTGGTGCCCTGCTTATTTTTTTTATTTGTTTTTATAAAAACAAAATAAAAAAAAATAAACAGCAGTTGAGGCTGGATAAAATACCTGGCGGCCGCCTGCAAAAAAAAAAAAAAAAATAAACAGCAGGAGCAGAGGCAGAATAGGTAAACAGCTAAAAATTGAAAAATTTTTTGATGTAAATATATAACTAGATAAGGGATGATATAAATTAACTTGTTATAATTACTTTATCCTCCTTAGCCTGGTGTCCTGCTTATTTTTTTTTATTTGTTTTTATAAAAACAAAAATAAAAAAAAATAAACAGCAGGAGCAGAGGCAGACTTGGGTGACTTAAAAGCGAAGTTTAGAAGTTTAGAAGTTGGAAAATATAAATGGATAAGGATTATACAGATTAATTTATGTTGTTAATTATTCTCCAGCTGGGTAAAGAATTTCTTATATGAAAATTATAAATAAATTAAACAAAAGAACGGTGTAGTTCCCTGATTTAAAGTATAAACAAATTATACCTAGAGAAACAAATCAGGAGAGCGAGGGTGGGTAAGAGGGTAACTTTTTTTTTTTTTTTTAAGCGGTCCTGTTTGCCTGGTATTTTTTTTTTATATCACAAGAAGATATTTCTTGTTACAGGGAGTATATCTACAATATTATTGTAATAGCCCTTATCTTACTGATCTCCTTAATTTTATTATTGTTATCTAATGCCGTTACTTCGAGACGTGACAAATCTATATTATACTCTCGTGTCGCAATTTTAATATTATTATATTCAAGTTTATTATGCTATAGTGCTCTAAATATTCCCTTTTCTGAAAAAGGAATTGGTTTATATGGAGGT
>NW_022983743.1:0-2826 GCF_010093885.1 Aplosporella prunicola CBS 121167 | reverse complement strand
TTGGCATACGCCGCCGCTGTCATAGCCGCATAGCCTTGCCACACCTTGTTCTTGTGTGAATCGGAGTAGTCGCAGATACCACGGATGACCAGACACGGGAAGTGGTTCATCAGACCAGCGGCTTCCATCTCAAAACATAGCACTCCTTGTTCTCCCGCAAGCTTGTCACGTATGACCGCATCTTTCATCAACGTGTTGGCAGAGGCAATCAGGCCATAGTGTATAGCTGGATTGTCTTCGTCTTCCGTTCGCTCGCGTCGCTGTACCAGATTCAAATCGTTGTTACCGCAAACGTCCACGCAACTCTCTTCGCTGCCTAAAGCATGGACAAACTCGGCTTTATAGAGTCGATCATCTTGTAGGTTAGGTTGTTGGTACTTCTTCCTAAGCCTTGGCTTCTTCTTGAGTATAGCTTCTACAGCTTGTGATAGCTTGTTTCCGTCTCCTTCGTACTGAGATATGAGACCGCTCACTGCGCCACGCAATACGGGTGGTGGCTGGTTAAGCATCCCGGTCGGTTGAAATTCCTGGGACTGAATAGTCTTTCCGTAGTCGTACTGATACACACCCCCTTTACCGTTGCTGGGGGAGCTAACCACAATGTCGCCAAGACGGATATCCTTTTTTGCGGTCGGTGCACCCCCACCAATGCCAACCATCAGACCAATTCTGATATTCGGGAACGTGTGAAGCATATCCCTTGCAACACTTGTTGCCGAGCTCGTGCCGTACTCGCCATCTGGAAGAACGGCAACCACCACGTTATGGCTGCCTATACGGCCCAGAGTATATTCATTGTTGTCATTGGGGGATACATATTCGGGGCTTTCATGTTTTTCGTCAAGGAACTGCTGTGCCGCGGTATACTCGGTCGTTATAGCACAGATCCAGCCAATAGTATAGTTGTTAGGGTCGGACATGAGGAGGCGGTTGATGTGGTCGAATGTTGCATCCTAAATTCGGTAAGCAATTATTAGTAATAGTTTTCGGACCAAGCGTACAAAGTCTAAAGAAAGACGAATGTCTCCGATCTTCGAGAAAGTGATCAATGATTGCTTACACGAGCAAATCGTAGTTTTCTGAGAAGGAGGTGGGCAACGAAATATATAGAGCTGGCCCCCACCGTAGCTTACTCGTAGAGCAAATTATATTAACTTACTACTGGCGGCTATCGCCTCTCTTCCGGAAAGTGCTTGTGCAGGACAAATTTTACCGTGCAATAGCCGAGACAAGGAAGACTGTTAAAAGTGGGACACTAAAGAGTCTAGACCTTATCCATCTCCGATCTTGAGCGGTATGCTTGTCAGCCTCGTCTAGCCGATATAACCGATAGAAGCCATCTCCTACTATAGGCCATAGATATTTCATTAGTAATCATGCAAATGTTTTGTTCTGTATTATCTAAGTCTGTGTGGTAAGGTAGACTCGTAAGGCACGTGCTCCGTTCACCTGCAGGTACTAGACAGTAACATAGCTTATAAATCGCCTTTGCTGAGCTACCTACAGCTTGGGTCCTAGCGGGGGAAAATGAAGTAACCTGATTCTACTATCGATATACACAGCCTCGCTTAGTTGCAGAAGTGTGCTTACACTGCCACACTGCGAAGCAAATCAACCAGGCTGTCGTAGAAAGAAGATGGGGGCCAGCGGGTAAGAGTACCAGATACGTTAGTAGGCTACGTCCTCTGTGGGGGCCGGAGCGCAGTAGCATCCTTGTGGCAGCGTGTCGGCAGTCGCAGCGCCGGCCCGCTATTTGAAACGCTTAAGCCGGCTATGTAAATCCACCAAGGCAGCACACGTTGTATATGGAGCGCTGTGTTGCTCGAAAAGCGTAGGACCGTACGATTAGGGCCCTGGCTATAGAAATTAGGGGCGATTTTGCAGCAGGATAGCACAGGTGGGGTCGCGCGTGCGGCTTTACTACAATCAGGGCCCTGATTGGTGCTCATTACTAATATCTATGGTGTTGTGGCGTGATACTACCATCACTTCTTACTTGACCTAGATTAGGGCCGAGCAAAACAGGAGCCGTAAGTAAGCTACAGCCTCCGAGTAGTTCGCAGGAGTAACTAGTAGCGAGACTTTATATGTAAGAGAAGCTAAAAAGTTGAGTGCTCGCTTGCATAAGATATCAGAGAGCCTTAATATGGCATTAAACTAACGAAAAAGTAGTAATAATATAAAGGATGGTGTCCTCAAACGAGTTCATCAAGTGCAGAGCGGTCCCAAGCATGCGGTGGCTGCTTAGTAGCCTCGGGTTGCCTACCGACTGTAGTCTGCGCAGGTTACTTAGTCGAAGATTGCTTAGAAATCCGCTCCGCTGTCCAGCCGTGTTCACATGTTCACTCGCACGGTTCAACCAACTAACCTAACAAATTCCGCAGCTGGTACACAGCGGGGAAGGCGTAGAAACCGTAGAGCGATTGCTAACAGCCTAACGAGGGCAAACCTAAGTACGGGGTCGAGCTGGCCGCAGAGTACAGCGTCAACGCTTGACCTTCCTAGCCGGCAGCGAAGAAATTCCCAGGGGTCGGCATCGTCCAGCCTCATCACCGTCGGTCCGGACAAGCGGGCGGTTAGCTAGCGGACCGTCATGACCGTCTCCGTAGCGTTACGCCAAGAATAGTCTCGTCCTGACGGGGCTTGGTTCAGGGGGACGCCGGGCAGACGGTAGTTGTAGAATTGGCGTTGATTTTTGCTCGCGTACCAAATATTTGATGGTGTTGAGGGGCAAACGCCACCCCGCGTTGCCTAACTTGGCTTAGCTCTAGGGCTTCGGGCGCGCGCCAACGAGCGAACGGGTGAACGATCGCTGGCTGGTCTTCG
>NW_022983742.1:0-2890 GCF_010093885.1 Aplosporella prunicola CBS 121167 | reverse complement strand
TATATATATATATATATATATATATATATATACATGGCTCTTGGTTTCCCACTCCTAGCTACCGTCCGTACTTGTCTTGTAATTTGAACGCCGCGCTCACCGAACTTGGCATTAGTAACATTATTTTCAAGAGTAAGTTATACGGCGACAATCCAGCGCTTCGCAGGAGCCTGCTTCTGGACAGACGGGCCCTATAGAGAAGAAAATCGTAGTTTCCCGCGATAGCGACTTCGTGTTTATACAGGATTATGTCGATCTATAGATGTGACTTAAAAAGAATTCCCGTGCGAGAGAGTATGAGTCTGTCGCTGTAGCTCGCACTGTAATGTTTTACTTGATAATGATGCTGATGAGCAGGTCACCTACAAGCATATTAACTCATGCAATTGTCAAGCAATAGTAGAACGGAGAGAACAATGGAACTGAATGCCCTATATGCTGGGAAATATGTGGATTGCCCGCCCACCTAGGCTTTTATTCCTAAGACAGCCTTGACCCTATGGTTCCGATTAGTGAAGACACACCCCCGCTAACGTAATCCCACGGTCCACCCGTATAACAGATACCCGGTCCGCCGGCCGAACGAAGAGAGGGGTGCTTCTACTCTTCCAACGAGAGAAGTCCCAATCAACCCAGGGACGCGTGGTCCAGGGACTTCACGTATGCTCCGTGAGGACAGTTGCACGAACGAATGATCCGCCACGAAGGGGACGCAAAGTTCGCGCGTCCTCGCGAGGGCAACGCGCAGAAGGGTACGGGAGCCAGTCCGCCAACGCTGGGGACGCAAAGCCGCGTATTAGATACGGCGACAACATGATTCGCCAAGCGCAAGAGACGCAGCGACCGGCCAACACAGACGAGGTCCGCGGCGAAGCTTCTCTCGGAGCAATACGCGGCGCCGATGACGCAAAAGATCCCCGACTCTCGATCTGCCCGCGGAGGTCTTCGTAGATCGACCGCAGCAGAGGCTGTGTGTGTCTTGCGGGTCTGGTGGAACCAAGGTCGGTGGCGGATAGCAGGGCTGCTAACCGCTGTGGTTGGCAGCCGGGCTCGTCGCGCGACCTGGAAGTCCCGTCCACCGCCGCCTCCCACCGGGCTATCGTTAAGCAGCCCTGGCTCTTGTGTGTCTGAGTGTGCGCGCGTGTGTGTTTTCGTAGCCGCTTGTTGAAAGAGAAGTGGTAGGTTCGGGGGTGCGGGAGAGGTGAGGTCGAGGACGCGACGTGGCGCGGCGCGCTGTGGATCGAGGGGACGCGCCGGGAAATGCTAGAAGGGCACCAAGAGGAGGTTAGCAGCAGCAGCGGAGAAGCACCTAGGGAAGAGCTAGCCGCAATCAAAGCGATAGAGACAGAGGCGCAATAATACGTACCCGGGCGACCGAGAGAACGCGACCGGCAATCGGAGTCGTGTGCAAATGGTGCCGGGCGAGCGTGAGAAAACAAGAGGAGCGAAAGCCCGTCACGGAGATTAGCGAGGCATATCCGCTGCGAACCAGCGACGCAGCCAGCACAGCCGAAAAAGCGTCAGGCTTAAGCGATATGTCGCGGAAGTTGATGTTGGTGTTACGGAGGAGCGGGCTGCCCGGGGCAGAGGCGATCACCGGGTACGTAGGCGGCGCGATTAAGCTTTCGGGTTCTCGCCCTAGGCAGCCGCGTATCCCGACTAGCTAAGCAGAGTACATAAGAAGAGAACCTTAAAAGGGCTTGGTTTAGTTGACTGCGCTCTGTGTTTGGGGCCAAAGGTAGAGGTCTGGAGTCATAAGTGCGTCGTTCTGTTGTGCAAACGGGTACGGAAACGTAACACTGGCGGCAGAATGTCGTCCCGCAGCGACACCTCCAGAGTTATACATCACAGTATGTCAGTGCGGGAACCCCAGCTCAAGAGCAGGAGAATTCTCGACCTTTCCGCAGTCCCAGTCAATACGAAATTACGAAGTATCTCAAGCTGGCAAATCTTACTTTTGCATCCAGAATCCTATCAGCAATCCTCGCCAGTTGCAAGCTTGCGACTAAGCGGTCGCCTCACACATGAGAGAAACTAAATTTCTCTACAAGGTCCACCACGCGACAGCGCGCCTTGCGTACAAGTCCGCCAGCCTTACTGAGCTACTTAGTGCTCTGGCGTCACCGCGACGCCGATGTACAAGCTCGTCTCACAGCGATTACTTCAGACATCGTATCAGCCATCGTTTAGCCTTAGTAGATGTTTCTCAGCTTTACAAGCGGCCCGTTTCGTCGCCTCTTGATCGGTGTTTTTTCTCGGCTTGAAGCGCGCATGTTCCCAAGTCCGTTTTGGTACACACGAGCATCGTGTAAACACGGTTTCCAAATGAAAAATATAGGTACTTAGAAAGGCAGGAAATCCGAGGCTGAGAAAAATATGAGTTTTTAGGTGCGTGATTGATGGTCGATGTTGTTGTGCTCATGCGCCCCCGAACAGCGGTAGTGGGCCTTCGGGTCGTTAGTCGGGGTGGTGCCCTAATCTTCAGGGCTTCACTGATTGGCATAATGCTTGATCGTGCAAATATCTACGCTTTCTTACGCTCTGTATAAAAATGTATAATTGTTTGCTCGCGTATTTAGTTAAGTATACTTATACTTAGCAAGGTCGACTGCTACAGCGGCTTTGCGCAACGCAGGTCTTAGGTACTCGATCTCTTCGTGCTTGCTTGGATCCTGAAATTGCGGTTTAATCTTTACTGGTATTGTACTGTTTAAAAATAATGCTGCTGCATCGCGGCCGTACTTCTAAAGTAATTATCGTAAAGTATAGCTGTGAAGCTAGGCGCGAGGAATTAGACGCCGCTTATCCTCCTAAATTACTACTACCTATAGAGGTATATATGCTGCTATCTAAAAGAATACGTTTTCTCTTTAAGATCCTTATTCCCTTG
>NW_022983741.1:0-2937 GCF_010093885.1 Aplosporella prunicola CBS 121167 | reverse complement strand
AAAAAAAGAAGCAGAAAAAAACCACTGATCCAGTACATGTCTCCCTCGTGAAACCGTCAAGCAGGTCGGGAAAGAAATCGAAACGCCGCCCAATGCCGCTAGCTATGCAGGATTGAATCAAAGAAGCAAGGTGCGAAAATCGCAATAGAAGTTGAAGTGGTGCGCAGGCGCGCGCGCAAGGTGTCGTGGTCCTGGTTGCTGCGATGAAACCGCACGCTCATCTCACAGCATGGAGCAGCCAGCGTTCCCAATAGGACCGTACCATCAACACCGACTCTCTGCCGTCGTTGTGTCCATCTCTGCTACCGGGATCACCGATAATGGCAGCGTAGATCCAAAAGGCAGCGGAAATCCAGGCGGCAAACGCGATGCCCATGGCCACGAAGGGAGAGAGGAGATGTACCATGAGGAGTAGCGGCGTGTTGTACATGCTTGACACGGGCGGCGCGTAGATGTAGCGGAATTGCAGGTTCAGCGGCGGGCCGAGGAATTTGACCAGTTGCTCGCGGTAGTCGGGGCGCATGGAGCAGAAGCGGAGGGGCTGGAGCAGGGCGGCTAGGATGATGGCGACGGTGGTCCAGAGGAAGATCATGAAGGACAGGAAGCAGCAGAAGCCTGACAGGTGGAACTGGGAGGTAGCTGTTAGCTAGCGGATTTTTTTTTTTTTTTTTTTTTTTTTTTTTTTTTTTAGCTTGCTACTAGCACCGAGTAATACGTACGAGGATGCCCAAGGCCTTGTCTTCCAGCTGGGCTTCGTCCACGTCGGACTGGTAGTAGAGGTCGTCAGGGCCATTGCTCGGCATGTGGTTCCTGGAGCGGCGACCATTGCTGGTGGGAAAGTCGGCCTGCTTTTCGGGGTCCTTACACATCATGTCCCCGGAGACGGCGGGCTCCGGGGCGGCGACATGAGCGGGGATCCCTGGGGGGACCTGCATGGACTGGCTGGTGGAGCTGGAGCGGGCATCGCGAGCGGTATTTGAGTAGGAGTGGGAGATGACGGAGTCGTGACCGGAGGGAGGGTAGTCGGAATGCGAGCCGGCGGGGCGGAGATTGGCCTTGCACGGCGGTGGGTAGGTAGGAGCAGCAAGAGCAGAAGCAGTGTCTCCGCAATATGCCATTTGGGGCATGTTGGGGTTAGTTGGCGCGCAGTAGCCCACCTAACATCTGCTACAACAGGGGAGCTGGATCGAGGGGGGGCGGGCGTGCAGCGCTGGCCATGGCATTTAAGAGAAGAAGCCCTCTGGGAGGGAGGAGGACGTTCAAGTCCATGGCTCCCCCGGAGGTGCTTGGGATGGCCGTCTTGGAGACTTGGCTGTCCACACTCAGCTGCTTGGCATGCGGCTGGGGCCAATGAGGGGCTCGGCTGGAGAGCGTCCGCTTTTTGCCCAGAGTTGCTGAGACGCTGCTCCAGGCCCGGTCCAAGGCGGAACATGCGGCAGCCAGCCAAACGATGTTCGTCTGCCAAGCGCACCGTTACGTCCGAGTCCTGCCAGGCCGCGCAATCCATCTTTCCACGGAGCGAGTTATTAGCCGTCCATTCCGCCCACCCTTTCTCTCTTTTCATCAGTGAAAAGCGATGGACTGACTACTGCGTGGGGGAGGGCATGCGATTAATCCGGCCACCCGGGCTGCTCTCCGCGCGAGGCTTGGCAAAATTACAATGTGGCCTGTGGACGGCTGCGGAAAAAGCTCAGCTCTCTCCCCACGCTTCCTCCCAAGCTCCCCCGTATGAGTACCAAGGTTACTCTCTTCTTGGACACCGAAGCACTGAAACAGCCGCCAAGAGGGCGCAGCACGACAGCTCACTCCTTGGTGGGCAAGCCATTCGCGCCCAGACGCACAAGCCCAGCGCTCGTACGATGTTGGCGTTACGTCAGTCTCCCGCGACCACGAGGAAGCGCGACCCGCGGAACCGCGTCCACTGTCCACTGCCCACACGGAGCGGGCTTGGCAATGACCTCGTCACTCTCCGCGCTACCGAGAGGATAATCCTAATTCCCATTCCCCTGAATTACGACGTATACGAGTCGGAAAACGGGGGGAGGCACATTCCAGAAATAAACCACCAGTAAAATCTCGTCCAACAGACAATGCGTGCACGCCGAGCGAGCGAGGGCTAACGCTACTCCACGTTATTGACCTTGGCCTTGGCTTTGAGCACCGTGGTTGAACAGATATCGTACAATATCCACCGGGCCGCCCCACGCCGTGACCCGGGCGAAACCAACAGCCTCGTCAGTAATACGATGGAGCCCGGTCAGATGAAATTTTCTGGGCAGAACCCACCATGCAGCTTGCATGTGACGATGGTGTGGATGTGGATAATCTAACAGCCCCGTTGCGGCGTTGCCGAAATAACCCGTTCGCCTACTTGCAATATAATATAGGGCTCTGTACGAAAACCAAGAACCCATCCCAGCAGGCAGGAAAGAATGCATCCCAACGCGCACGCAGATCGAAGGGAAATGAGAAAGAGAAAGGCGGCTGAAGAAACAAAGCAAAGCAAAGCATGCATGATGCATCCAACCGTACAGAAAGTACATGGATTAACCAGAAAGAGGAAGCAAGGGCTAACCGCCAACGCCGTATCTTCGAACCCTCCGTGCCCTCTAATTACTTGGCGATAAATCAATTGTCATCTCCTACTCCCCTATTGGCCCATCTCTGCTAGAAACCGAGATTGCACCCCGCCCTACCAACGGATATCTCCCGTCATTCCCGAGATCTATTCCAACAAACTTCGGAGAGGCACGATTAGATTGATAGCAGTCCTGACTATCCAAGCGGTCCAAGCCAAGACTCAACTTAAATTTCTCCACCTCAGCCCTATGTGATCTGAGCTTCTGCAGCTCGGAGCTCGGCATTTCTAGGCATCGCATCTGCACGTTTGAGGCTGGAAACGTCAGCGGATCACGTCTTTGTTGTCCTTGTCCCCCC
>NW_022983740.1:0-2971 GCF_010093885.1 Aplosporella prunicola CBS 121167 | reverse complement strand
ATGAGGTCCGGGGAAGGATATAAGTCTTCTCTTAGGTTTATTTGCGATCCTAAAGTAATACGCGAGAAATAAACTAGAGTGCGAGGACGTAAACCGGGAGAGTGAACCGGGAGAATTTGACCGAAGGATGAGTGATTAATAGACCTTCTTTCCTCTAGATTTTCGGGGTTAATAAGCCAAGGCTCTTGGATAAGGATGAGGCTTATTTTTAGTTCTATTGCGAGTTCTAGAACCGCTTTAGTAACGTGCGGGTTCTTATTAACGTTTACTTATAGTACCCGTAAATCTATTATAGAGGAGAAAGTTACTAGGGCGTAGGTTCGTGGTTTTTATACCGCGTTCCTTGTTTTGCTTTACACCCCGTAACGTTGTATAGGTGCTGTTCCGTTCTGTGCGTTCGTTTTTAGCAGATTTCGCACTATAGTCTTCTTATATACTGTATGGTCTCATGTCCCGTTTTGTTGCAGTTCCTGTAAAGTTAGTCCTTTGGAGTGGTTAGGAGGTTTTCTACTTTACAGCTAACTCCTGTAATATATAGACGTTGAGAAATAGCCTGTCTCCTTTCTTTCTTAGTACGGAATGCAATTATAATTGATCCTGCGGCCTGGGTTTCTCTCTTTATTTTTAAAGAGAGCTAGTATGGTTTCCTAATTACTTAAAGGCCGTTGGAAAAGGTAGATATCTCTGTCTTTATAAAGTCGGAGATGTCTATGTCGTTGAGTTCCTGGGTAGGAACTCCGTGTACTACGACTTTATACTAGGATTCGTTAGTTTGAGCTTGGTAGTCCGGGAAGACTTTCCGGATAATAGCTATCTTGTCGAGTAGAAAGGTAGCTGGGAATCCTTGGTTACCTGTAATAATAATGTTATTATTCTGGGAGAGGCGGACGCCTGAGATAATCGTTTTTCCTCGGTATCCTGCGTTTTTAAAGGCTTTATTAAGCTTTGTTCTTGCCGCTAGCGGTCCGAAGGATTTATCAAGGCCCCTATTAGGAAAGGAGATTTGATGTTCTCGAGGCGAGGGCTTAGGGGCGGGGGGAGAGGTTTGAGTAGGTTTTCTCTTAATGGAGACGGGGGTAAATCTATCGGGGATTAGGCTACTGTTTTGAGCGGTAACTGTTGCGTAGCTTTGGGGAGCTCCTTTCCTTTGTAGGGGTTTAGACAGGGATTCTTGTGGTGGGATATAAGGTATGGTGAGTTTCCGGACGCTTGTATTAAGCGTGCGAGAAGTGTTTTCTAAGGCTTTAACCTGGGTTGCGAGGATTGACTTTGAGTAGTCGATTTTTCCTGTATTCGTGAATTCTCTAAAAATTGAGAGAAGATCGAGAATTTTCTCTGTTCGGTCTTTTGTTTGTTCGGCGTTAGCTGCTTTTAGAAGGTAGTTAAGAGAGGCTTCTAGCCATTCGTTTGCGGTTTCGGGGTTTTCCTGAGTGGTGGGAAATCTTAGTCTTTTAGAGAAAGATTCTTGTGGCGGTGAGAAGGTGAAGGTATTTTCCCGGGAGCGTTTCCCTTGGCTCTGGGTTGGGATAAGAAGTGGAGAAGATCTTGTTGGTTGCGGAGTTTCTTCCATGTCTGTATCCTCTTGGGAGGAGATTGTAATTGGGATTAATTATTCCTGGGGTGTTTGGGGGGTCCTGGTGGGCGTTTCGATTAGGCTGCCTAGGGTGATGGTAGGCCTTCTAGGCAGGGGAGTTTTGCCCTGGATATCTGGAGGGCGATTCTCTATGTTCTCCGGGTAGCTACCTGGTTTTCCGGGTAGCTGGGAGGTGGGGGAGCCTTCGGATATCGGTTTTAAGGATGGGGTTAGTGCGGTCTTGGTAAGGAAAACCGAAAATTTTGCTCGCTGGAAAAGCCGGTAGTCGGATTTAAACCTAGGGTTTCTACGATAACTAAGGCCTGCGGCCTAGTGCAAGAGAAGTAGAAAAGTATCTAGGCTGCGCTAAGTCTAATAGTAGTAGTCTTACGGCTTAGGAAGCGCTGCTAGGGCGGTTCCGTTTATAGGGTCTTAACTAATGTCTTGGGAAGAGGGTATTAAGGCGGAAGAGAAGTAATATTCGGCAAGGTAGAGTAAAAAGTAGTTTTTCGGAGAGGATACGGCGGCTAAGTAGTAGGCGCAGTCGAGAAGCACGAACGGGCAGAAGTTGTGTAGTGACAGGAGCGAAAGGAGACTAAGATACTAGTAACGATCTGCTATAATCTCGCTCCTAGATCGTTTCTACTACTAGTAAGGAATGACTACGGATGTTAGGCGGTATATCCGTAACTATTATATATACTCCCGAATTAAACCCTCTCGAGACGGACCTTAAGGGCTACTTAAGCTATTAGATATTCCTTACCGACGCTAGAGGGATATCTCTATCGACTTTATCGGCCCGCTTCCTAAAAGCGTAGATATCTTAGGCGCCTCGTATACGTATATAATAGTCGTAGTCGACCGTCTCTCTAAGATGAGGCGTTATATCCCGTGTAGGAACCCTACTACTTTAGATACTACCTACTTATTCTACCGGGAAATCTTTAAGCTCTTTAGCCTACCCCTTTTAGTCGTTTCTGACCGAGACGCCCGCTTTTTCTCTAAGTTTTAGCAATACCTCTATCGACTCCTTGATATTAGTTCTCGAGCTTCTATAGTATATTACCCGCAAACTGACGGTTAGACTGAAAGGGCGAATAAAGATATAGAGGTATATCTCCGAGCCTACGTTTCCTATACCTAGGACGACTAGGTTCGTTAGTTACCTATAGCTAAGTTCGCTACTAACAACGCTATATCCTCGTTAACTGGGGTGTTACCTTTCTTTGCTAACTACGGATAACACCCGTACGGTGGAAATAAGCCTGTCCTAGTAGAAAACCTAGGAGCTCCGGCCTTAGCTCGCCTACAACGACGAGATGCTAGAGAGTTTACCGATAAGATATAGAGAGTTATTACTTTTATACGAGAAAACCTCCGCTAAGCTTAGCTTAT
>NW_022983739.1:0-3047 GCF_010093885.1 Aplosporella prunicola CBS 121167 | reverse complement strand
GCTTATAGAAAGTAGCAGGGGGATAACAGGGTGTTGAAACAACGAAAAAGCAACATAAATATAGAGAGTAATGCATGAAGAAACATGGCCTGATAGTCCACCATTTTCCTACAGAGACCCAGCTTTTCTTAAGCTACTAGTTACTAGCCTAGCAATCTACCTAGCCCTAAACACTTCGTCCCTTAGTCTGACCAAGGATCGTATCCGGGAGGGTAGCCTAAGTCTTCCGCAATATCTGACCAGCATAACATCTCGTCATCGTCTGAGCTAACTATAATGTGCCCAGCTGAACTGCCGGTTTCTCGAGTACCCTTTACTTTCCTCGTTCGCTTAGCTTTCCTACTTGCCTTCCTTTCATTTTGCTCTTTGCGTTTTTCATTTCCCCAATCACGAAGTTTTTGTGCCTCCCTAGTGCACCAAAGTACTACTTCTCTTGCAGCGAGCGTATCCTCCAGGCAATCGTGTACTTCTCCAATATTCTTTCGAATTTCAACTCCGAGTAGCTGTGAGCACAAAGCCGCAAGACCCCATTGACGGCCTTTTCTCCCTACGGCGTTCTTTGATAGTATTGCTGAATCCACAATGCGGTGATGAACCATTCTGAGGGCCTTCAAATCATGCTGCAATGCTTGGCCAATGAGGATTGTGTTCTCGTCAATATGTCTCCATAACTCTTGTCGCGCGCCCTTCCAGCCATGCAGAGCCTCGTTACGTTCCGTAGCGGCGGTCACTTTGTATTCGGTCACCCCGTGGATGCAAGTGCGCCAATCGATCAAATCCTTTGTGGGAGAAACGTATCGGTGGATCAGGCTCTCTCCAGTAAGGTAGTCAACAGCGCAAAGAAGTATCACTTCTGACGTTGCGTCTCTAGCTTCCCCCATCTCGCAATCCAACGCCACAGCCCGACGTTTAGGTGCTCCATAAAGTGAAGGGGTCAGTTCGAAATCGCCACGTCTTGCAAGCAAGCGCTGCGTCGGCTGGCCGTAATCGTGGTTGGGTGATGATTTACAGCCTGCTCCGCTTAGGTCGCAACAGTCGTAGCGCTGTTGTTGGTTTTTCATTTCCTGGAAGTGAAAAAGTCAGTACAGAACTACAATACATACTAATTATTTTACGACTACCTTTTTTCTACCGGGATGGAAGCAGCATCCTGTTATGGTCTGAAGTCGTGTGGCCTGTTCTAGCTCTAGAACTCTTAGGAGGATTCGGCAACGAGTTCAGATGGAGTAAAGCGTACCGTGGCATTTAGTGCACTTACGTGATCCAGAAGTAGATGTGGGGCTATGCGCCTGAACCGTAAAGCCGCTCCTACGTAGATCTTTTAACGAATGGCAATGCTTATGTAACTCTTCGTATCTTGTCTCTTGTTCGGAGATCGGGACTATAGACCAACGATTGTCATGCTGTCCAGGCCAAGTTCCATTCAGAGTACGTTGGTCCAGGGGCCTTGATAGCTCTACTTCTCGCGGCAATGAGGATATAGCTTGAGGTGCATTTGAAGCGCTTTCTGTGGAGTACCCGCTGCCTCCAGCTCGTCGAGTAAGCTTCGATGCCTTTCCATTTTGGTAGGTTTTGTGGGAAGCGGAGTATATCAAATGCTGTTCGAGGGCTTTCTCATGAGGAAATGGTCGAGCGCACATAGTGCAGTAAGCTGCCATCTTGGTTTTGGATTGTGCTTTGGCTAAGTCGATCAGCTGTAGCTGGATATTTATATTGCCTGTATAGAGGTGTTACAATTACGTCCATAATTTTGATGAGCGGAATGCTCTAAGGGATAACAGAAATTATGATTGCTCATTCTTTCGCGAAAGAACGTGGTAGTGGCCGAGTCAACCTAGCTATAGCTAATGGCTTACAACCGAATCAAAATTCAATGCAGACCGCGATAGAGATCTAATACTAGCGGATATACATACTTCTTCAGCGATTGAATTAATTCTCAGTATAGGTAGGCTAACGACTATGACAAAAAAGCTTAGCAGGTATCTACCCACCAACCGGCTATCAAATTGAATTAAAGCAAGGGACATATTATATGAAGAATGTGCATGAAACAGGAAGAAGTCCTGTTATGGGTATAGAACCCTAAGTATGAACTCAAACCAGCACTATGAAATGTGGCTCCTAATGGCAAGAAGCTTGCTAACGCTGCTAGATAGGTGATTTATTGACTATAATACGGCTAATTCCGATAACATAAGTGTTGGAATATATAGGTCACTCAAACTTGCGCATTAAATGCGCGGGCCCGCCTTTCGGTTCAACAGTTCTTCGAGCCGTTCATAGCAGTAACAGAGGATAGGAATTCATTTAGTACTAGCTTTTGGTCGACCAACGAGACGGCCCCATCCTAACATCTATGTTTTTTTCTGGAACGTCTCACTCAGATCCTCGGGCTCACTTCACGGTGAGGCTCGTTTCCTGGTAGGAGATGTGTTGGACTATCAGGCTATCTACCGATTATCAGCTTACATTTCTTCATGCATCATTCTCTATATTCACTTTGCTTTTTCGTTGTTTCAACACCCTGCTATCTTCTATCAGCGATCACATGACTGCTTTACTCCTTCATGTATATAAAGCTCGCTGCCAGACACAATTCGAAAATCAAGCCGCGTTCTCTCTTCACTTGCATAGTTTCACACCCACAATCCAATACAACCTCATGGAAAAGCAGCTTTATGATTTGCGTTCTTTTATTCCGCGACACTGCAATAAGGAAAACACTTTCCTTGCGTAAGCTTTAAGCACCACGCGCCTTCCAAGAAATAAACTTAAATGCGATCCGAACAATCACTTAGCTTTAGCGATAGCACCATAGTCGATAGGACATTGTTTCTGTAAACATCTATAGATAGAGCTACCAATACTTTTTTAGCATAGATTTTAAAAGACTACAAGAACCGGAGCGGCACTTGTAAGTCGGATATAGTTTTTTGTTGCAAGTTTTAACCACTACTTGAAAAAACTATGAAGATGTCAGCCAGGATCACTCCGATAACTCTCGTTTTTTCAGCCTTATTACAGTCAGTTGTTACACTACAGCC
>NW_022983738.1:0-3011 GCF_010093885.1 Aplosporella prunicola CBS 121167 | reverse complement strand
GATTAGAATTAGCAATCGCATTTATCCAAGCTCAAGTTTTCGTAGTTCTAACATGTTCTTACATAAAAGACGCTTTAGAATTGCATTAGTTAATACTATATACAAGTATATAAAAAATTCTCATATATATAAAAAAAAACAATGGAAAGAATAATGATTATATTTAATTTTAACCCTTTACCGCTTGCGCAGAGAATATAAACAGTGCAAACAATGCGACTTTTATTTTCTTCTTTTACACTTTATTTCTGGTAATCTTTAATATTATGTTGTTTTTTATCTGTATATGCTTATTTCTTTTATTTATTACTTGTATATGAAATAATCCACTACCTCTACCTATACCTATACCTATACCTCTACCTATACCTGAAGAAATATTCATACCTGAAGGAACAGGATTAATCCTTGTAGGTGTCTTATTGGGGCTTTTTGATATACTAGGTAAAATAGAAAGGAACAATAGACCACCTATGGTTTTACAGTTAGAAGCTATCACAATACGTCTGGAGAATGATTTGATTGTTTACGGTGTTATAGATCTTAATGACTTAACAGGCGGTAACTTAAGATTGTTATATTCCGCTAATCATGATGATGAGATTATAAGTGTTTCTGTATTAAGAGATGGTGTGTGAGCCTATGCTATTTTGTCTGAGGATTATTTAGCAATGGATACTTACAACGCTATCTGTGACCAGGTGAGAGATTTTTCATCTACTCATATCGCTTATCGAGTGTTATGTACTGCTCCAGTTAGATCTCATTGATTAAATCTCATTGCCACACGAAATCTTATAATACGAACTGGTATACATGAGGAAGGGTATATATTGTGCCTACTGTGCACAATCGTTATAAGATAGTTGTATCTGGTATGCCTTTTTTATTTTATCCTCCTGCTATTCTCTATGATTAAGCTAGATATCTTTAGGTACTTGTCTTAAAAAATGGTAAGGCAAATATTACGTTTGTGACTTTGTGACATTAATAGAGAATCTTAAATTTAAAGATTTAAGGTTTCAACCTCTATTGGACATAAAACTTGTATAATTCACTATGTTCATATAAGGTTGTTATTTTTAAAGATTAAAAAAAAATTATGAAAATACGAGTATCCTTGGAAAACCGATTTTTTTTACTATTATTTAATAGATAAATACAACTGAGCCCAAAGGATGATATAAATTTACTTATTATAATTAATCAATCCAGAGTTGGAATCAGCTAAGTGAAACTTAGATGTAACCAAATATAAGACATGGAAGATATACATTAATATGTACCTATTCATTATTCTCCAGCTGGGAAAACAAAGAAAAAATTAATTATCAAAAGATTAAATACCAAATTATTTATTATAATTACTCTATCCTCCTTAGCCTGGTGTCCTGCTTATTTTTTTATTTTTGTTTTACCCTTTGGCCGCCCATCCGTAAGGATGGATCGGACCAATCACTTTACCCTTCTACATTTTTTTTATAAAAAATATATTTTTTATAAAAAAATGAAGTAAAGCTCTCTGTGTAAACACAGAGAGCCTTGCTATGCAAGGGGCCCGACTAGTCGGGCCGACGCGGTAAAACAAAATAAAAAATAAACAGCAGGAGCAGAGGCAGACTAGGGAAACAGCTAAAAATTGAAAAAAAAATTTTTTTTTATGTCAAAAATATAACTGGATAAGGGATGATACAAATGTAGTTGTTCTAATCGCTTATTCTCCATGCGGGGAAAAGAGACAAATGAACTAGAAGTATAAATGTTATTTGATAATTAAATGTGTAGTTGTACGGTGTCAGCTTTGATTCTTTATATTAATAAACTTTTACTCTCTCTTATAGAGAGTAAGAGTAATGTTTATTAATATAAAGTGTATGACCAGGAGGGGGGGGGGGGACCAGCTACGCTGGGGGGGGAGGGAATCCTCCATCTTAGCTAGATTCTTAGTAAAAATTTTATTATTCCCCTTTGGTAGACATGAATTTATTCGTTTTATAAATATAAAATAATCTATGGTACTATAAATAAATCTTTATTTTCTTTGGGAGACTCTATGTTATAATTAATATTTTACTTCTTATCAAAGACCTTAGCTTAATGGTAAAGCATGTGCCTTTTAAGCATTATTATACGGGTTCGAATCCCGTAGGTCTTATAGGGCATTATCTATATCTTCTTTAAAATAGATGTTTCCCTTATTCTTATATGTTTAATATGCTTAGTACTAAGCATATTAAACATAGGCAGAATAAGGTATGTAGAATTCGTTTACAAACCATTGCTACACAAATACTTTATTTCAAATTTAAAAAGGAGATACTTGTGGTAAGAATGTATGGTTTAGATATAAAATATATATTGCAGGTTCGATTCCTGCTATCTTCAACCCCTTCTTAGAAGGGTGTGCAGATAAGTTTATATATATATAGTAGAGGGGGTCTAACAATCCTCTCAAAATACGTAAAATTTAAAATATGTAGAAGAAAATTAGAATACGCGAAAGTTAAATATAATGAATTGATTACATACACAGATCAAAGGGGTGTGTATGTTCAATTATTATAGCGTATTCTTTTCAAAATATATATATATATAGGTTTTATCATTGGTACTCTCTTAGATTTTTTTTTGTTAACGCTCCCTGCAAGTTAATTTATTTGTTTTAAGGTAACAGGTATTTATTCTGGGCCGCTCACTTCCTCATCTTTCAAGACTGAAAGAGATGAGGGAAAGGAGGTCCTGGATTAAATACAAAACAAATTAGTCAAGGATAGGGGGTAGTAACTTTATGAGATGGGTAAATTTAAAAAAAAACATGGTTATATTAATGGGAAACACAATAGCTGTATCTTCTATGGTCTCTAGAGGTATAAATAAACCAACTAGAATTTCTCTTGCAAAAGAATTAAACTTTTATTTAGTTACCGTAAATCAAAAGAAATTTAATTCAATACCGAGTGGGAAAAAAAAAATTATTAGTTTCCTTCTGGGTAGTGGTTATAGTTGTAAAT
>NW_022983737.1:0-3065 GCF_010093885.1 Aplosporella prunicola CBS 121167 | reverse complement strand
TGGGCCAGGCTGGCTGTCGGCTGGCCCACCAAGTGCTAGCACTAATTTAGACTGCACGCCTGGCCCGGCGGGCCGCCTGGCCACGCACGGTTGATATCACGAAGGCTTGGCATGGTGTTGAGCGAGTGTGACGATATTCAGCGATATTTAGCTAAGTACGGTCACGTGACCTCCACCCGCGCGGCGTGTAGCGCCCTGCCCGCCTATCCTCATCTATGGAGCTCCTCCGCGTCCATCCTCGCTCCCAGCACAGCCCAATAACGTCCAATTTGTGTGGGAAAACAGGCCTCTCGCGGCTGAGCGAGGAGCTTGCGAAGACTGCTTAAAGCGTGCAGCAACCAACGCTCGCGCGCGCACCCACGGATCGTTCAGCGCGTTGTAGCGCTTGTTGTAGCGCTCGTTACTCGCGTCCTCCACTGCTCCGCAGACGGAAGTAAATAGCCGTTTTACCACCTAAATTCGACGTGTTAGTTCTATTACTGAAGTCGAGTATGACAACAGGTATACTCAGTGATCATTTTTTGGCTAAATCGTGTTGTTTCGTGCCCAACGGCGTCCTCCGCGGCCATGGGGACGTCTTGGCATGGTGTTGAGGACTTAGTAGTCGCTCATATCCATGTCGTCGTCTCTCAGCACGTCCTCCCGTATTAACCACTGTTCAGTGTCCACCCACCCGCTGCCCATCCAGCTGCGGAGGCACTCAGTGGCCTCCGCGGTGTCCTCAGTGATGCGTGAGCGAAGTTTGTCAATCGTTCTGCCAGCTGATGAGAACGTCCTTTCACAGTCAGAGGACATGGCCGGGCACGCCAGGAGGTCCAAGGCCATCCTGCTCAGCTTGGGATACTCATTTTGGTGATCAACCCACCACTGAATGAGGTTCGTGATACCCTTAACGCGTGGTGTTGAGATATAGCGCTCCAGCTCGTCTCCTGTAGTGTCGTTATACTCACCGAATATGAACGCCTCCACCTCGTCCTCCCACTCAACATCTCTGAAGCCCTCTTCAGACTGTGATTCGCGTGGTATAGGGAGAACGGGTGTTGCCGGGCCCTTATACTGTTGCCATAGATCGTGTGTAGCATCTAGTGCTGCTTCCACCCAGTCCTTGCCCTGTGGCCAGTTACGCTTAAAATAGCCTAACTTAAGGCCTGGATGGAGTATAATAGCAGCTCTATAAGCAGGCGTGTCGTCGGTGAGGCTATAATATTTATCCAATACTTTCCAGGCGAGGTTAATAGATGCCTGGAGGTGTTGTGAGTCCTCCTACCCACTGTACTTGCGTTTGGCGTCCTCTAGGCGTTGTAGGACTATATCCATATGGGCGAGTACCCCCCAGAGAGCACCCTCTCTACCATTAACTGGCTTACCCTCGAGCTTGTCAGTAGCACGCTTCATCGGTTGTAGCAGTGCCTTCAACTCAGCGAGTTCTTGCCAGTCGTTGCCATTCAGTGTATCCTCCGCAAGGTCGTTGGTGTGGAGGCAATATTCGTTGATAGCGTCCTGTAGAACCAGCGCACGAGATATCATCTCATAAGTACTGTTCCATCTAATGCCTCCGTTTAGTACTAAACGTAGTACTTTCTTATCGATATTGTAGAGCTTCTGAAAGGTTTCGAACCGTGCCCGACGCTGAGGACTATGGCGAATATACACAACAATATTGTGTAGTTTACCAATAGGGCCACGTCTCCGCCAATCCACAACGTGCTGCTGGGTGGTTTCAGGGGTATTATCCGCCTCAATATCTCTTTCAATTTGGGTGAGATCTTGGGTGTAATCGTCGTCTACTGCGGTAGCGGCAATATCCGCGAATGCCTCTGTATCTATACCGAAAAGCATGGCCTTCGCTACTAGGTTGAAGATATGGCCAGCACACCGTAGGCGGGCGTGTTTATCGTTGAAATTAAGTACTTTTGCAAGCTCTGAGAGTGTAGTGTTGTTGTTAGACGCGTTATCAACAACAAAGTACCCAATATTGCCCGCGTTGATTTGATAGCGGCGGAGGACGTTCGCAAGGGTGTTGGCAATGTTTACACCTGAATGTTGTCCTTCTACGACTGAGAGGGCCAGTAGGGGTGCTTGATAACCGTCTTCGTCGATGAAGTGGGCGTGGACTGCTAGTAGTGGCATATCGTTACCTGACGTCCACATATCGAAGCTAATACTTATCTTCGACAGTGCGTGTTGTATCCTCTCGCGTAGTGCCTCACTAGCGGCCTTATAGAGTTGAATGATTTGGTTGCGAAGAGTGACGTCCGACATCTTCGGCAAAGAAACGTCGCCTGCTACTGCCCGAAGAAGCTCTAAATGGCTGCTATCAACGGCCGCCTTGAACGACTGATTCGTCTTTATAACCCATTCGAAGAAGCGAGCTTTATAGCGGATGATATCAAGCGTGCGGGCCGGGAGGGACTCTGGCGATAGCTCGCTGATTGATGTCCTCCGCGTATCTCCATCTACGGTAATTTGGTGTCTCTTCAGGTGTCTCGAAGCGTGGCTTGTTGTTGTTGTTTGGTACTGCTTGTGTCGCCCAGTTACATGGCAACGCTTGCAGAGCCAGTACTGCTTGCCATTAGCCACGTGATTGGCCAAGAACCCGTGTCCCCATATGTGACTTGTGCGCCTGCGGAGCTCCGCCCGCGTAAGCGGCACCATAGTGAAGCCTGTGGCAATAGCAGGGTTGAAGAGGGACCCGTCAATATCTCGTAGGCGGGGGATGTAGGGCCCGCGGACGTCGCTGGAGGCGTGGATAATGGTGAGGTCGTCGGGGGTGGTTGTAAGCGTGGAGATAGTGCTGGCCGTAGGGGACGTCTGTCTGGTGGTAGGAAGTCTGAAGGCCATTTTGAGGGTTAAATTGAGGTTGTAGGAAGCTGCGAAATTTGTATGTGATGGTCCCAAGGGTGCTGCGTCTTTTGCGACTGCTCCGGGTGAGATGCACGCCTTATAAGAGGCATGGTGTTGACAAGTCGGTGGTGTGCGGAGGTGCGAGACGCTCCGCAGCACCACCGAACGATGGGTTGAGGCTGAAGCTGACGTCAAATTAGGCACGCCAAGACGCCCGATTA
>NW_022983736.1:0-3035 GCF_010093885.1 Aplosporella prunicola CBS 121167 | reverse complement strand
CTGCAGGGCACTAACTGAAGCGAAAGCGAAAGCGAAAATGTTGCCTCGGTAAGGTTACAGTAAGGCTTTCCTCACAACAACGCGTAGGTTGTGGCGCAGACGAAGGCAGAAATGAAAAAAGGCGTGAAAGCGCGCATGTGCGCAGCGGGCAAAAAAACTAAAGCGGAGAAGCCCGCCTTCTTAAGAAGGCAGGCAGCTCTAGCCCACGAAGTTTCTAATATATGTATTACCCCCAGAGCCACATGCCAACGGTCACAAGCCAACACCCCATAGATATTAGAAACTCACGTGGACTAGAGCATTACGCACCATTACACCCATCATCGATGGGTCTTTGCCGGACAGCCCTCTTACCCCGCGCTGCGATTATGTCAGCGCACGGGCCCCTCAATTCTGGGAACCCTCGCCTAATTTCAAAGGAAGGTTCGCATTTGACGATACGAAGGTCTCCCACCAAAGCCGGGATTTGAACCCATGGCCTTGTAAATTAGATCTCAGAGCGCACCAGGTCAGCCACAGAGTCTTTTGTATGCCAAGAAATTCGCTTTTTTGATATATATGTACTCGCTATCTCCCGGACCCCCCTGCTAGCGCTGACGATCTACCGCGCGCGCTCCGCACCCGCTTCCGCACCCGCTTCTGCCCCACAGTCCGTGCCACGCCACGTAGCCGCATCCAAACCTCTGTTTTCCACGTCGCATGGTGTTGAGTCGCGGTTTGAAGATGCACCGGTCGCATCACGTCATCTTCTATATTCCAAAGCAATAGCGCTCCTCGAGACTCATCCTGGTGATTCTACCTACGATCTGCCTTTAATCCGCTTGTGCCTGACCCGCGCTCCATATTCGCGGGATTGGCCGAAAGCCGGGGAAATTAGTCCCGTCTGGTTTCGCTGAGTTAGAGCGCCACGCGGAGAGCCTCCTTGACTTTTACAGCGGGCCTTCACAGAGAATCATCACACATATCATCAAATTCGTATCGCATTTTTCTTTCTTTCTTTCTTTCTTTTTTTTTTTTTTTTTTTTTTTTTTTTTTTTTTTTTTTTTTTTTTTTTTTTTTTTTTTTTTTGCTAATGAGTCTCTCTCCATGGGCAGATACTCGCTGAGACCGTACCGGGCTGAGAAGCCAGTCCAAACCATGTAACGAGGATGCTTTCCTAGCTGTTTTGAAAAGATCTTCTTACTCTGGTACTTTTCTTTTCCAGGTTTTCTAAAAGCCTATTATAGTCTCTTTCCAGAACCCTGTTCAACCTAACATTCATCTGAAAAGAAATATTTATACTAGTATTTTCTCGATTTTTTCCGATATTTATTTGCCATTTAATACCGTGATTTAGCATTCTCTTTAGAATTAAAAGGCCTCTTTTTAGCCCTCTATTACGTTCTTTCAAAATCCTGTAAAAAGTAGATTTACTAAAATTTAATTGCAGGTCTTTTATTACTCTTTTATAAGAGTATTTAGGATAGTTATTAATATAACGTATTATCTTCCGCTGAGTATAGATATTCAACTTATTTTTAGGTCCTGGTCTTAGCTCTGGGTCTACTTGTTGTGTTTTTGTAAACCTGTGAAGCGTATCTAGTACTGCTGTTCTAGGGACATGGGAAATTCTCGACATTTCAGCTTGGCTGTGTCCAAGAGAACTTGCAGTAATAATTGAAACTCGCTGGTCATGAGAAAGAGAATTGCCTGAAGAGGCTTTTCTGTCACGGGTTTCCAGCACGTTCCTTGCAGCAAGTGCTAGTTGACGGTTTGTCGTTGTTTGCTATTTGTTGATGGTTGTTTGCTCGGGTTTCTAGCGCGCATGCGCTAGTTGTCACGGCAGTGAGGAAGGTTCGAAAACCAAAGGTGTAGGATTAACTACAAGACGTGGTACGAAGAGAAGAAGAAGAGAAACGAGAGGCGGCGGCCATATATACCGCTCAATCAGGTACCAAGCAATAAGTAAATCAAGCAAACAAGTCGAACATGCAATAACTGACAAATAGCAAACAACGACAACAGACAACCATCAACTAGAGCTACCCGGAAGGAACGCGCCGGAAACCCGTGACACTAGTTGACGGTTTTTTCTTGTTTGCTATTATCTCGATTGTTATTTGTCTGATTCGCTTGTTGCCTATCTACTAGCGCCTGTCAGCGAGCCGTATATATGGCCGCCGCCTCTCGTTTCTCTTCTTCTTCTCTTCGTACCACGTCTTGTAGCTATTCCTCGACCTTTTGGTCCGAATCCAGCGAACCATATTAAGACCCGCCTTAGTGCTGTGACATCCTCTACCTCCGCGTGCTACTACTGCTCACGTTACGCTAACAAATAGCTAAGATCTATGACAAGACAAGTAGAGTATACTAGAGTAAAATCCAGAATCAACAAGAGAGGCGAAAGGCATTAGGAGGAAGGAAAGGGACGATAGGTTATTATAAGAAGATAGGTAGGCCCCGGGTTTACAGCCACTTTGTTTCAAAGTTTGGCGTTATTTAGTAATACCACCCATTTCGGTTTCGCTCCCGTTAATCATAACGGGTTAAGTACTAGTGCTCCCCCGCTTCTTCCATACTCGTATCGCTATAACCTACCTATTCCTGCTTTAGAAGTACCTAAACTGGTTTAAGTAAAAAATTTCACGTCGTATCTTCGCTTCCTTAATCCGTATACATTAGGAAAGGCGGCTTCGCAGCCTATAACGTCGTGTACGCATAAGCGAGCCTAATCTCTTAGTAAGTGCTGCCCCCCACTCGCTACACCCCCCCAATTGGGCGTCATTTCGTTACAATGCGACGTCAGCTATTTACAAAACAACTACCCACAAGGTGTTGGGAGTTGATTCGTCGCCATGGGACGCCAGTTGGGACGGTTTGCGCGATATTCGCTCGATATTTGTCGACGTTGTTGCGTCAGTACTGACTCGATCCGTGATGGACACCCGCGCCTGCTGCTAGATAGCAAAGTGCTAAATACCGCCCAAAATCAACCCTCTGCTATATACCATCTGATTCAGTTGTCTCACGTCGATCACCCGGCAACCACTCGATCA
>NW_022983735.1:0-3110 GCF_010093885.1 Aplosporella prunicola CBS 121167 | reverse complement strand
GAGGAGCCACTCGAGCTGAAGGAACAGGAGACGAAAATGGCTGCTCTACAAGGCGAGCCTGTGCCTGAGCAAGTACAGGATGAGGTAACAGCACTACACAGCCCGCGGAATTTTTGGTGCTCTTCATATACAAGCCCGAGAGAACAGCAGGAGGAGGCTTCCAAAAAAGTCATATTCCGACGTGGCTTTGAAGCGAAAACCTTCTGCCGCACCCTGCTACGCCAACAGTACTCGGAGTCCTGCGAGCCACCGACCAACCAAAACGCCCGCGAAAACTTCACAACCGTGCTTCTCTCGCACGCGCGGCTGTACTCCTTCGCAGACAAATACGGAATCGAAGCCCTGCGACTGCTGACCCTCCACAAACTGCACAAAACGCTCGTCGGCTTCACGCTCTACAACGCACGCATCAGCGACATCATCGCGCTCCTCAGATACACCTACTCGGACGAACACACGCTGGACTACGACAACAAGGTCGACGACCTGCGGGCGCTGGTCTCTGAGTACGTCGTCTGCGAGATCGAGACCATTGGGCGCACGAAGGCCTTTCTGGACTTGATTGAGGAGGGCGGCCCCTTCGTGCGGGACTGGTGGACGCTCATGCGCGAGAACGTCGTTTGATTAGGGCGCTTGTCCGGGCGTGGGGTGCTGCGCCGTCCACGTCAGACGGTCTGGCTGCAGGCTTCCGGCGAATAAGGGGTCGAGTTACACGCGCGCAAGAATCACTATACATAGTTCTCTCTTAGCGTACTGCAAGCCTGCAAATGGACCACGGATCAGCACGTCGGGATCTAGAGCGCTGATGTGTCCCAACAACGTGGTGTAATATTCCGTTACATCGCATCCCTAAGCCAAGATTATTCGCGAGCCTTACGATCAAAATGTAACAGGCTCTCCTGCATACAAGAGCGGCAAAGTGGATTCGCGTTGAGGAGCGGAAGGGTGGGAGAGGGTACGGCGCGGGAAACAACGACGCGACTACGGGCACGCCGCTTTTCTGTGGCGCTTTTCCGTAACGCTTGTCCGTAGCGCTTTTCCGTGGAGCTTTTCCGTGAAGGCGTTTCTGTGCCAGGCCGGCTGCACCGCGTGGAGAAGAACACCAACCTGCAACGCCCGCGCATCCACAACACCACCAACACCCCTTCAGCACATTGATCTCCTGCAACGCCAATACATGACAAGCCCACTGCAGTCCTGCCACCCAGCAACAGCCGCAGAAGTAGCAAAGACAACGATGTAATCCGTCTGCTAAAGCACGTATTTTTTCGCTCTCTTCTTCTTCGCGTGTAGAGTGGAGAATTATTAGTTAACGGCGATGGTGCGAGCCTACGGAAGACAAGGTACGTAACACACCTAAGGACGAACGGAACGTTCCTGTACCGCCTACTTAAGTATCCCCTCTTCGGCGCAAGCAGGGATAGCAGATAAAAGCCTGCTATCTATTCCCTAGGACGTCTCGGGGATACTAGTACTACTATTCGCGCTTCGTTTGCAGCGAAATAAGCTCACAGTCGCTCGTGGCTGGCGTAGATACAGTAACGCACTAAACCGCTTGCTGAAGTTGATATAATTCGCGATACTACAGCCGGTGCCAAAACTCGCTTAAGTGCCATCTACCCTACTTAGTGTAGAACCCGCATTAAGCAAGAGGCGGAGCAACCACCGGCCGCTACGTTCGAAGTTCTACGCGGGCTTTCCGTTCGGGTTGCCCTGCATGGGTGGTGTATACACGGTGCGTGAGAGCCGCAGGGAGCCGCGGTGAATATGGGGAATGCGGGGAAGCTTGATTTAAGGTTGTTTGTTAGCGATGAGAGGCTGGATTTTGGGTTCTGTAACGCTACTGATTGCGTTAGGCGCTTGCGGATGAGATTGGGCTTGTAGAAGGGTTTGGCTGGGGTTATTCTGCATGAGCGCCGTTTGCTGTTGTTGTTGCTATTGTTTTTGCTGTTGGGACGGAAATGCTAGAGTGAGGTATTCGTTCCTTAGGAATCGTGCATACGGCGCGGTTTTCGCGGTGGGGGGAGTGGTCGAAGCATGCGTTTCTCTCGCTTCTTATACCGCGTTTCTTGTTCGTTTGCCTTGTGGTTGGCGGTTTTGGAAGAACAACGGAAAGCGTAAACTGAGAATAAAGTTGCTAGTAATTCCGCACGGATTGGTATCTTATGTCGCAGAAATAGAGGTAATAGGGGTAGAGCTACGTGTATTTAGATGCTGAGGTAATTAGTGTGGGGTTGTATATCGTAGTGATGAAGATTTTTGCGTTACTATGATGGTGTAGGAGATTGGCCCTGAAGCGAACGCTGATGTGCTAAATGAATTAATTAGATGAAGAAAAAAGTGTTAGTTACTTAAACTCCCCTTGTTAGCTTTATTGCCACGAGTAGAACAAGTGGAACATAAAACGGAAGAGAAGCTTTAATTATAAAGGACTCTTTATGGCATGGTCCTCGGCTATAAATCTACCTCTAACTCCTATCTGCTTTAAATTATACCGGTCCTTTCTTTTACCAGACCGTGTATGCATCCTTCTTTAGTTTCGTCTAGTCTTCTATTGCTTCCGAGTCAACTCACGAATCTATCTACTAAATAAGCGAGTAGACGGAAACCAGCTACATCTCACCGAGAATAGTTAGTATGCGAAACTATTAAGCTAAACTCTCTAGGCCGGAAGTAAAATAAAGAACTAACAGCTCTATTATACGTCGGAACTTAAAGTATATACCTTTCTAGCCTACGCCTAAATAAAGCTTTCGTTAGTATAGTTTAAGAGAGTAAGTATAACCGGGGTTTAGTAGTATACTTCAGTAGCGCTACTTATCCTGCTTGTTTTTTTAAAGTCAACTCGGAGAGCCCCCACAAGGCACGTAGGTATAAGTACTGTTGCTTGATTAATTAATTAATTGATTGATTAATTCGTTTTACGTCTATATGGAGTTAGAAACTATAACGGACGGTCTATTTAGGACTAGCTAGGGGGTTTAAATATAAGATAAAAGCGAGGTGGTACGAGGGATAGTTGGATCTAGGCCGAGGTGATAAAAAACGAAGGAAAGAAAAGGGTTTTTAGAGAAGATAAAATAGAAAGGAGTAGATCGGAATTGTAGGAG
>NW_022983734.1:0-3113 GCF_010093885.1 Aplosporella prunicola CBS 121167 | reverse complement strand
TTTTTTCCTCACATGCTCTCACGCGCGAGCCGTGGGAGCATTCTTGTCGGTTTTCCGCATTGCGGGCGCAGTGGCGCAGCGCATACATACATACGTACGACTCGTAGTAGAGAGAAAGGGCTGCGAGCAGCCGAATAGAGAAAATTCTGGCAACAATCGCCATGACTGGCGTCATCTGATGGTCGGCTCAGGAGACAGCAAACGGATACGTCGTGTTTCTCGAATCGAGCAATGCACGACTCATCGGGGGCTGCTGGCACGCTTCTCGCCCTTGGCAGTCGGTGAGGAATTGGAGCAACAAGAATTGACAACAGAAAAAGTGTCTGCTGAGGCCAGCGAGACACTACAAAGCCTATTTTCCCTCGCCTCCTGCCCGGACCTCGTGCACGCTGCGCGCTGGCAAAAAATTCGATACGACTCGAGCTCGGGCGCGCGACCCGTCATCCCGTATTCTGGGCCCCAAAAATAGCATAGACGGTCGCCTCTCCCGGGCCTGGTGCATCGCCGTCGCAGCCCCCTGCACCACCACTTCTCCTCGTCCGCCTCAACAATCCCCTCTCCACCGCTCCGTCCCCAGCCGAAAAGGACCTCGCTCGCTGTCCTCTTGCCTGCGACCACTCCAGTCACTCGTTTGGGAGGAACAGTGTGTCTTGAGCCCCGCATCTCACCGATTCACGCACTAGCAACGATCCGCGCCAGCGACCGCTGATCCAAATCCACCACTACGTTATCGTCGCCATTGCAATCGCTGCCACCCGACCGCGGCTCGACATCTTTTCCTGAGCCTCTCTCTCGCCGCCCGGTCTTGTCGTAGCACAAGATGCAGTTCCACAACCTCCTCCTTTCCCTTTTCCTCGGCATCTGCGTTTTCTCCGAGCTACCGCTCGCCTGGCCATGGCCACCCAACATCAACATTAGAGATATCAAGGCCTTGGCTGGCTCTGGTGTCGAGGGCATGCTGAACAAGAGCGAAAACTATCTACCCAAGCGCGAGTTCAACAACTTGATCTACGGACGCGCTGATAACCAGGATGATGGTAAGTCTCCTTGTTTTCTAAAATGTTGAGGAACAGAGTGAAGTTAACCAAGGCCTATGGCTTTTCAGCTTCCAGCGATGCCGACTCCAAGACTGACGACAAGGCCAAGGCCACGGACACTGCAAAGGAAACTGCTAAGGACACGGCAAAAGCATCCGACACTGCAAAGGCGACCGATTCGGCTAAGGCATCTGATACTGGCAAGGCCAAGGCCACCAGCGGCGCCGCCGCGACAACGGACACTGCTTCTGCCACCGGAACGGCCGCGAAGACGGCCAAGGGCAGCGGAACCGCAGAGGCGTCCGCAACGGGCACCGCCTCGGGCACTGGCAAGAACAAGGATGACAAGAGCAAGACGACGAAGCACAAGTCGAAGACGTTTGACGCACGACTGCCGTCCGGCGGTATCTCGATGATTACGCCGGGCCCGTATGACGGCAGCCAGTACTACAAGATTGGCGACTGGGTGACGTTCGCGTGGAACTACACGTCGCTGTCGGTGACGCCGTCGGCAATTAACGTGCTGGCCAGCTGCAGCGTCAACTCGGCGACGTACACGATTGCGGCCAACATGAGCGTCGGTAACGGTCCCGGCACCGTCTACTGGAACACCAACGACACCAAGGCCTCGGCCACGCAGAGCCTCGTGCAGGAGACGTACACTCTGATTGTCTACGATGCAGGAAGCAGCATCAGCGCCACGGCCGGCGCCGGCTACCTTGGTGTCTCGAACACGTTCCGCTTCGGCATGTACAACCCGCAGCCGTACACGCCGCGTGCCCGTGAGTTTTCCTTTCCTTTCTTTCCACCACTGCTCTAGATTAAATGAATTTACTGACTCGGCTGTAGAATGGAGCTGCCCCTCTTGCAACGCCGCGTTCTCTACCTTTGAGCGCCAGACCATGGGCTTCTTAGTCGGCACGTTCGCCATCACCGTCGCGACATTCACCTGGTTCGTCGTCGGCTTCGGCGTCATCTAGGCGCGGCCGTGTGCACCGCGTCTGGTGGGCTGATTTTGTGCGTCCGTCCATCGTTCACGCACACACCCGCTTGCCGATCGATCGTGTGACCGGTCTGTCGCGCAAGTGGTCTTTTTTTACAATGCATGCACGCCCGCACGCACGCAATCACTCTACACGCCCCAAAAAAAATCATCTCCGATGTTGTCGTTGTCGCTGATGCCCTGCTGTTGATGAACGAGCTCTGAGCATCTGTCCGTTCGTCCGTCGTTTCGGTCCGTCCGGGTCTGTCTTCTTCCGGTTATACATAACATAATGCATCCTGCAAGGCGTTGGCGCGGGTGAACTGGTAGGGGGTCTCTACTATGATTTCCGTTTTTTAAAACTCTTATTTGTTGTGTCTATGGCTTTTTCTGTCTAATGCCTCTCTCTATCTATCTATCCCTCGAACAATTCTCCAGCTTGGCTTGCCTGGCCTTGGCTGCCGCTTTCCAGCCCAATGACTCGGTGGTTGTGGCTGGTGCTCCCTCGACTCATTTCCGCTTCTTGTTCTCTCTGCTTCTTTCTTCGTTTCCCCTCTTTCTGCTCTCCTCTTTTCCTCTTCGTCTTCCTGCCAAAGCCGTTTTTATTCGCTGTGCATGTTTAGCGGGTGTTGATGCGGAGAGACCGAGGAAGAGAGAAGGGGAGGAAAGAAGGAAGGAAAGAAGGACGGGAAGAAGGCGAGAGAATGAAATGAAGCACAGGGAAGGCGAGGCGATGAAGCACGAGTTACACATCCAGCCAGTCGGTCATGAGAGCTGGAATCGCCGTAATGCGGGGGTCTGGTTGCTGGGGCTGGGGGAGTTTGTTCGCTGGCTGGCTGCAGTTCGGTGTATATGCATGTGGTTGTGGTCGTGATGAATCTATCTATCTTTGGGGAGTGGGATGGGAATGAATGGTATGGAAGGCATATTGGCTAAGACTGCTGCTTTGCTGCTGGGAGTGAGTGTGTGCTGTGCTGTGCTGTGATGTGTGTAAGGTCGCTTTTCTGCCAGTCTAATACCCGTCAGTTTTACCTCTTCGTCAATATATAGACTATCCTCTCTCTCTCTCTCTCTCTCTCTCTCTCTCTCTCTCT
>NW_022983733.1:0-3178 GCF_010093885.1 Aplosporella prunicola CBS 121167 | reverse complement strand
GTGTTGAGCGTCGACGTATGGCCCGGCCCGAGTGC
This sequence comes from Aplosporella prunicola CBS 121167, assembly GCF_010093885.1. NCBI lineage: Eukaryota > Fungi > Ascomycota > Dothideomycetes > Botryosphaeriales > Aplosporellaceae > Aplosporella > Aplosporella prunicola. The sequence continues at coordinate 3,143 of NW_022983733.1, read as the reverse complement.
CTTCTCTCTTCCATCGAGCGCCCGCCGGTACATCTGCTCGGCCTTTTGTAGTTTTGAGTGATATGAGAATAGCAGTCCCATATCAAAATAGACATCGGCTTTGACATCGTTTACTAGCTCTTGAGCATCTTGAATCCCCTGGTATACCCAGTTTCCATGCGGGTAGATCCGTCTTTGTATCTTCCACGCATCTGGATGATCATCTTTAGGCACTACTGCTGCAACAATGCATGCTGCAACCCATTTTAGGCACTCTCTTTCTTCCCTTTCTGCCAAAGTAAAACACCACGTATGAAGTACTGGATGCATTGAGTGTCCATCAACTCCTTCGATCTTTCTTGCAAGACAATACTGTGTGAGAATACCCATCGCTGTATCATAGCGAAGGCGCTTTTTGGCAAGTGTTTGCAGCCAGATGGGAATATTGTTCTCCTTATGTATTTGTTGAACAGCCTCGATAAGCTCAAACCACAAGTTAGATGGGTCGAGCACGCTCCAAAGCTTAAGCAAGCCGGCTGCCTCATCGTTTTTATCCTTAACCTGATTATAGGACAGTTTCCAGGTTGTTAGAACAGTCCTGCTCTGGTACTCGGGTACGGAGAATTTTTCGTGGTTCTCCATGAGCTCTGTCCATGTATCTTCATAGTGCTTCAGATATTGAGTTGCTGTCATACCATTCAACCCAATATATGCTCCAGCTTGAGCAAGAGCTAAAGGAAGTCCGTCGAGTCGTTTTACGAGAGTATCTGAGTCTGGAAAGAGTAAGCAAGGGTGTAAGAATAAGCATTAAAAGGACGTAATACCTTGAATCGTCCGGCCAGCATTGTTCGTAAGAATTCCTTTTGAGTCGTCGCTATTTGTTTGGCCGACCTCTAACCCGTTTTTAAACCGTTGGCGTAAGATTTTCAATCGGCTCGTGATCAACACTGACCCCCCATCAATATCTGGGAAATATTCTTCGATATTAAATGCACCAGGGTCATGGGGCTTAGAGAGGTAGTCATAGTCCACATTATCCAAAACAAGTAACCATCTGGTATTTGTGGGGATTGACAACCATTGAAGGACTCCTCTCACTACGACCCCTTTCTCAGTTGTAGAGTCTCTAAGAGCGACTAAGGTATCGGCCTTCAATTCTTCCTGGGAAATCCGGAAAGCAGAATTTACGAGTGACTGCCTTAGCTGCTCCTCGGATGAGCCGTCGAGCCAGAAGATTGCTGAGTAATCATTCTGGTGCGTGCGCAAGTACTCAACCGCTAATTGTGTCTTGCCAATCCCACCCATGCCGTATAATACGAAGACCTTACGGCGCGACTGGGTTCCCTTCCCCGGTTCGAAGAAGTCTTCAATCCGCTTGATATCCGCTTGACGTCCGATGAATTGGTTGATGGCGGGAATCCCCTTTAGGGAGAAATGCACATGATGCCTTGGTAATTCTGTACAAGGATAATGGTTAATATCAGCTATCCCTATTACATGCTGGATGTAATCTAATATAAGATTGATAGACTACTCACTAACAACATCTGCGGCCTTACTTGTCTCCTTGACATGGACGGCAGGGATCATGAGGAGAAACTCTTTCATGTATGCAGCGGCAGTCGCGGCAGCGTATGGCTGCCATCGCTTGTTTTTATGGGAGTCCGCGTAGTCACAGATGCCGCGGATGACAAGACATTGAAAGGTGTCCATCAGGCCTGCTGCCTCCATTTCCACACACAAGATGCCGAGATCACGCCTTAGCTTCTCCCTAGTTGTCCCATCTTTGATAACCGCATTACCAGAGCCGATTGTGCCGTAGAATATCTCTGGTGTATTATCATCGCGGTGACAGCGGTTGACGAGCCTGCCTCGATCGCAGCCGCTGCACGTATTTCCGGTCTTGTGGTCGTAGTCAGAATCATAGAGAGTGTCTTCCCCCGCTCCTGGGAAGATGTACCCTCCACGTTTCATCTTGGGGTATTTATCCAGCATCTTGGCCAGATGTGCTGGGATCTCGCTTTCTTCCATGCGATGTTTGGCCTCTAGCTGCTGTACAGCCGCTAAAAGCACACTTGGTGGTTTCTTTAGCGACCCTGTCCTCTCAAACCGTCCTCCAGCTGTTCGCTTCCCCAGGTCATACTGGACAACGCCTCCAAATGTATCTGTTGGCTTGCTGACAACGATATCGCCAAGTCGGATGTCGTGGTTTTCGCTCGGGGCGCCTCCTCCGATCCCCACCAGTAGACCGAACCTGATGGAGCGGAAGTCGTTTAGGAGCTGGAGTGCAACTTGGGCAGCGCGATTCGTGCCAGTCTCAGGCATAACGGCGATGACAATGTTATGTTCGCCAATGTTGCCGAACGCGTAGCTCGCCGCATCGCGTTTTAGGGGAAGGTTCGGGTGTGTTTCATCAAGCATTCCTTTCACTGCTGCCAGTTCGACGCCCATGGGGCAGATGCATGCGACCGTATAGTCATCGTGTTCGAAAGGGTCAGGAGGCTGTTCCATCTAGTAGAACATTCGAGTGGAGCCGTTAAAGATTGTTGTTGATCAGAGCGTCAACTGAAGAAAAGGGACGCTGGCATCAAGCAATCAATACTCACAGGCAGTAGTTATCAGGTTCATAAGCTATTTGGGCACAGCCTTGCTCTAACACAGTCGCGTCAGCTCAGCTCTTGGCATGTAGACTTAAGTCCGTGCGTTACGATGACACTCGCTGCCTTATCTGATGGCGTCGCTCATTCGTTGGTGCCGGCTGACGGGCACTATCTTAGCTGCTGCCTAGCTCTTGCCTAGCGCCCACGCGCACCCGCAGCACAGGGCCTATGTATGCCGCGTTAGCCAGCCTCGCCGCGACTGCTGTGCCTCAAAGGAGATGCCAGATGCAACATGGCTGCAGCAAAAGCATCGTATTCTCTATCAGGAAAGTGGCATCGCATGACGCGTGTTTCACTGAGGCTTTAAGCGGTAGACTCAGTCAACCACACGTGCGGGGTCCTGCTAGTTACAAGCCACGGCTGAATTGGTTGACATCTCATAGTGCTTTCACTTACTGACACCGAATTAGGTTAGGGTTAGGGTTAGGGTTAGGGTTAGGGTTAGGGTTAGGGTTAGGGTTAGGGTTAGGGTTAGGGTTAGGGTTAGGGTTAGGGTTAGGGTTA
>NW_022983732.1:0-3217 GCF_010093885.1 Aplosporella prunicola CBS 121167 | reverse complement strand
ACTAGATAATGAGGCTGAAAAAACGAGAGTTATCGGAGTGATCCTGGCTGACAGGGATGAACGAGACGGAGGTTGAGAATTCGAAGTATTCATGCCAACGTCCGCCACTACATAGTCTTTCCCTACCTCGCTGGACGACGAGTCCCTCTTGACGGTAAAAAAATGTTAGTAGCTGCAGTAGAAACCAGCGTAGGTAACATCAGTGCATAAGATAGTTTAATGAAAAACATAGCCATTCTTCTGTAGATATAACGTCTGTCACCGAGATCCGAGATCTACCGTCTAGCGTGATAGGGGACAATACAAGCAGTCCCTACAGATTATTCCTTGCCTAGCTTATATCCCGAGTTCTGGGCATAGGTGTAAAGGTCTCTTCTTCTCTGTACAAGTATCACCATCTCGCTTCCCGGTGAATCTCGTTTCACGGTGACGGACGTTAAAACTTGAAGCGTTCGTAAGGATAATTACGAAAACCCGCAACTTCTCAAATATCCAAAAGCAACAAAAACAAAAGGGAGTTTGGCCGTACGAACTCCAACTACCAAGAAGTCGTGAAATCATCCAGTCTCATTCTCGCCCTCTTCTCGCTCCCGAACAAAATCAATCCCGAACCTTGTTTCGCCGGCCCCGTCTACGTCTTCCCACCAGCCCATTCGTAGGGACAGCCCATCGAACAGACCCCGGCGCCGTAGCTCTGCGTCGCTGCACCATTCTGAACCAGGTGGGATGATCTCCTCGCTCAACAGATTCGATCCTGCTAGTAGACTTGCGACTGCCGCAATGCTGCGCGGGTTCTTCGGGAGTACTTTCTTCGTGTTGGCTAACAGAAAGGTTGCAGCGACGCAAAAAACCATTACTGCCAATAGAGCCTCGAGAACGCGTGTTGGGATGGGATTTTGCTTTAGGCGGATCTGGTCGTACATGTAAAGCGTGCCATTAATGACCGGCATATTGGTTTCATTCCTTATTGTCTCCCGGTGCTTACTGAGTACTTAGGCGGCAATACTGGTGTATAAGTTCTGGACTGAGTCTTCGAGAAGAGTTAGGTCGCGGACGGTTGCCGAGAAGTTCATGCCGTCATCAACCATCGAGCCGAAAAATCCATCGATCATTCCATAATCCTCGAATTTGCGGTTGTCCGTGTATGATGGCTCATGAATGTCGACCGACATGTTCAAAGATCCCACAAATTGTCTGGTAACGTGGTTAAGTTCCGGTTCAGAATATTTGTTATGGTCTGTTCGACGATCCGGGTAAGTCAGGGCAAGAGCTGCATTGATTCGGTCTAAGTACGGTTTGCAAAGAACAACACTTAGATCCATAGCTTCATCGGGGTGTAAGTATCCAGCGATAACAATGTTTCCTGCTTCGGAACCATGGTTATGACTGATAATATAACGGGCAAAAGGTCCTTTGTCCAATGTTATTTCGACTGATATCGAGTTCGTAGTTAAGAGTCCACCTTGTGACAAGGAAAATTTGACTTTTATGTGGGCCGCTGTGTAGTCTTTGGCAGGGACGATTTTAGAGTTTATATTAACCGGAGGGATCTGGGTACAGTTTGCAGTTGCTTGCAAACCTTGAACGGGGATGATGAGCCGGCTCTTTGGGTACGATATGGATCGTACAGGGTTTTTAATTTCCTCTGGTACAGCTAGGAGTAGCTTTGGAAACAGTCTTGTTATGAGTCCATGAAAAGCAGCTCATGTCGTCGTTGATGTCCCTAATGTTTACCAGCGGCCCATTTTCAATCTCTTTAGTATAGTTGCGTGGAGCCACAATATTATCAGTTGTGGTTCGATCCATCTAGAATAGACTTTTTGGTTTGGTCGATGTTTGGTGAGCATCATGAGGAGATAAAAGGGCAGCGGCAAAGATGGTAAGGAATGGAGAAAACAAAACTGCTAGTGACGCAGCTGCAATACAATATTGTTTCCGCCAGAAGGCAACGCAAACAGAATGAAAGCTAACAAAGCTGAGGTAATTTTCGTCGAGTATACTAGAGTTGGAAGCCTTGCTGTTGCGGAGTCGGTAGAAAGGTTCAAAAGTTTTTACTTCGAAATCTAGGGCAACAATGGCTAGCCCGAAAAGGAGAAAGGTAACCACGGGAATATACCTCCATGTATATTCGATGTACTCCTTGTCTTTGAAAACACTCAATCCATTATTTCGAACTGAGTATTGCAAGGTGGCTTCCAAAATGCAGAAAAGGCCTATACCGACGACAGTGATAATTGACCTGGCCGTAGTGGACACGATAAAAGGTCTATACCAAGACTCGATACCATTCCGTGAAGCTTCGCGAGTTTCTGGTTGCTGGCAGGAGCTTCCTTGTGATTGAATAAAAAACTTTGGAGAAGTTTTAAGTCCTTTCTCAAAAGCGACTAGACTGGTCTGAAACACAATTTGAGAGATGGGTTTTGATATGTTCAGAAGAAAAATGGCCAGATCCTTGGAGAGAGTGAACAAATGCTTCACTGCGAGCAAGGATGGTCGCAAGGCCAATGACTGATCCGGTATCCCTAGATACCACTCTCTGTTTATTCATTTCGAAGGCCAGGTGGAGGCTTGTTAAAGCCAGGAAGAATAGTATGGATATCGTGATCCAAACAACAACTCCGCGGAGTTGGACCCTGGTATTGTTGGTTGTAGTGACCAGACCGGCTGAAAGGACGATAAGAATCTTATTGAGAATTGTGCCAGACAGGGAGACTGTTAGAATGAAATCCTTTGCCATGAGTGACTGCACACATGCTAGCAGTATATTGGGTGAGATGTAGTCCAGAAGAACGCTTTTGGTTGCGCATTGCGGTTGCTTCGACATGAGGATCCAAGGCATCATTGACCGTGTACGGTAGTCAACTTGATTCCAGAAAGCCGCGAAAACGGAGAAAACTTGGGTTATAGTTAGACGTAGCTCGGATTGAAAGATATAACAGTGACATTTGACTTACCCGCGGTAGGGGCATATATCCATAGATAACCCAATATAGGGTGCATTGCAACGAAACCTTCGTGTTTACGAGTAAAAAGCCAAGGCAATCAAACCGACAGCGATTGTGAAGTAGAAAGCGGAAAAAGCAAATAGTGTTAGAGGTTGAAGGAAAAAAGGTAGCCAAGCTTCAGCTACGCCAGCCTTGGCGCTTCCAGTTTGGTCGATTTTGGTTTTGTCAACCATCACCACCATAACTATATTATCTCGCTTAGCACGAACCCT
>NW_022983731.1:0-3266 GCF_010093885.1 Aplosporella prunicola CBS 121167 | reverse complement strand
CCCCCCCCTCACTCCCCGATGCCCATCTGTTCTCTCTCTCTGCCTGCCCGCCGCCTCGCCTTTCTTCACGGGAATAGCGCTGCACGCGAGTCAGGCCCGCCCCAGCGCCCATCGCGGCTAATGCCCCAAAAGCTCGTCTCGAGCTTCTCTCGTCCCTGCGTCGCTACACGCCTGTCCATGGCGAGGATCCCGCATCCCCAGCTACGGCTATCGGCAGGTGGGGTGATCGGGAACAAAAAGGTCAAGGGGCGGAGGCGGAAGTCCGGGACGATGGGCCGCACACAGCGAGCTCTGCGCAGAGTGGGCCTTACCCCCCCAGATGCTAATCCGAGACGGTACGATATATAAACCACCGTGCCGTAGCACAGACTCGCCCTCGCCTTCCCGCTCCCGCAGACGTCATGTCTCGGTGGGCGGAGTGCGAGCAAACGACTTGCGAGCTGCAGGTGACTGGCGTGGGGGCCGGATTGGTTGGGCGGGAGGTACCTCCGATAACCTCCCGCTTCATGCGTTCGTGAACTCCGAGAGTGGCATTCAATAGCCGATCTTAATCCGACCGGCTTGCTGCTCGACGGCCTCGAGGTCTGGTGTGCCATAGGTAAGCAGATCGGTGATCATATCTCGCCATGTCTGCTGTCTCCCGTCCATCCCTATACCGCGTGTCACACCACTCACCATCACAGCTATCATCATGAAGGTTCGACTTTGCGCTGCGTGCGCGCGTCTTGGCGAACGTCGACTGGTAGGGCAGGAACGCAGCATTGGCCGCCTCGCAGCCCCCTGTTAGCTTCTACGGACAAGGCGGCGTATAACTGGGAGCTCGGGTCTCTCTTCAACTTGGGCACCTATCTTTCCTTTTGCGTACCCGACCATTATTGCCTCCCCTTGGCGAGGACCAGGCCCGGCCTTAGTTCGATGAAGGATCGCAGTTTGGCGTGGGAATCGACAATGCCTCTACGGCCTCGCCGAGGCTGCCTTGTTTCCTTGGTAGCCGTGGGGGTTTGCTTAACCCACCTTATGCACCTTCCGCCGGATACGGTTCTGGTTGATCAATGTCGGTGTTTGATTGAAGAGCTCGGGGACGCTCATGGTGGAGGAGCTGGATAGTGTACATGGCCTTTCACCGGATGTCACCGGAAAGAGCAGCGAACCTGGGGCTTTCGTGGGAAACACGCGGCCGTTGGTGTCTCCTGCTGGTACGTGTCGATTTTTGATGAGCTTTTCCCTAATTTCATACCGTCTACATCGTGTTTCAACAATCAGCTTCTAGCTTGTCAGGGGCAGCAAAATCCCGGGGACAGCTAAAGCAAGGAAGAGAGCGGCAGACGTGGGATGCAGGCCAATTACAAAGCGTTCCAAAGACGCCTTGCACCCCTGTCGTCGCTCCCTGCAAGAAGTTGGACGTGGGATCATGGCGTAGGAGCGTTGTGGTTGTCACATTCGAAGTTCCCGTTCGCCATGCAGAGAGGCAAGGTGTTTAATGTGACAGAATGCTGCTGTACGGCCTTCCGTCGGAGAAAGTTCCATATACGTCTTAAACGAGCTTACACTGCGTGCTCAGTTCTTCCAAGGCCAATTTATGTCGCAGCAGCTTGGCGTGGGGTGCGTGTGTAGAAGGGACCAAATCCTGTAACATGGGATGTTCTGCCTTCCGGGTAGCGTCTGTGCGCATCTAATTCCCTAAATCCGGGCCAAGCTGTGTTGCCTTCGGGGTAACATGGCGCGAGAGCTCTCAACCAAGCCCAAGCTTTCCATCGACAGACATTCAATCACAACGCAACTATGCCATCTCATGAGCGCGACCATCGCCGCTCTCACGACAGGGATGCGCGCCGCCGTACGCGCTCCCGCTCTCGCTCACCACGCCCCTCCCACGACCGACGTCACAAACATCGCTCGCGCTCGCCGCGCCGCCACCACTCTCATCGGCATCACGAGTCCAGCCGGTCGAAGCACAAGAGCGCTACACCTGCCAGTCTTCCATTCAATGCGCGCCAGATCTCGAAGCGCGATTACGATGCCTTCAAGCCCATGTTCTCGCTATACCTGGACATTCAGAAGCAGCTGATCTTGGAAGACATGGACGATACTGAGGCAAGAGGGCGGTGGAAGAGCTTTGTGGGGAAGTGGTGAGTATTCGCCTTGCCACTTCAGCTTGAACAATTAGGACACGACTAACGCGCGTGAGGAACCGTGGAGAACTGGCCGAGGGCTGGTACGATCCTGCGACGCTGCAAAAAGCGGCTGATTCTTTTGGGGAAGGAGAGGATAGTGCAGCAGCACCTCGCTCGCCCGCGCAACAGCGGAAGAGCTCACCAGACTACAATGCGGGTGCAGATGCGCGCGGAACCAAACCGCGACGCAACCGCGCCGAAGACGACGACGATAGCGAGGACGAGTTTGCGCCGGCGTTGCCTAGCGAAATCGGGTTTGTAGATGCGCGGCGCTCAGGCCCCGCGATCCCACGCATTGAAGATCTTGCGTTACGCAGGGGTACGTACATACATTACGCAACCGCGGCCGGCATAGATTAACTAACACAGCCCGCATACAGAGCACGAGGAAGAAGACGCACTCGCATCGCGCGACGACCTGCGATACGCACGGCGCGCAGATAGAGCACTGCAAAAAGAACGACTGGAGGAGATAGCGCCGCGCGCAGACCCTGGCAGCCGGGAGCGGCAGTTGGAGAAGAAGCGAGAGAAGACGTCGGCGCTGAACGAATTTCGCAATGCCAAGGAGGCGGGGGACGCTGAGGTCGGCGAAAACGAGCTGATGGGTGATGATGGCGTTGAGGGGTTCAAGGCGAGGCGGAAGGAAGAAGAGCGCCGCAAGAATGAACGCGAGATTCGCAAGGAGGAAGTGCTGCGCGCGAGAGCGGCGGAAAGGGAAGAACGGTTGGCGGTGCATAGGGCCAAAGAGGAGCAGACGGTGGATATGCTGAAAGATTTGGCTAGGAAGAGGTGGGGTGAGGGGTTTTGATTGCAACGAGCGCTTACGGTACAAGGTGGATATGCTCGACATTAAATCAGACCTCAACTGCCTCATTGCCTGATTATCATTATCATTGACCAATGTGATATGGACGCGGTCAGCTACGTTTGTCTTGCAAAATATATACTGCGCAAACAAATTCGATTTTCATCCAAGCGAGAAGCTCAGCTTCTCAATTCTCCGCTTGGTGTAGTTGGTTTATCACGTTCGACTGTAATGGAATTCAATGCCATCGAAAGGTCCCTAGTTCGATTCTGGGAGCGGAGACATTC
>NW_022983730.1:0-3303 GCF_010093885.1 Aplosporella prunicola CBS 121167 | reverse complement strand
TATAATAAGTAAACAGGGATCCCTTTGTATATATTATCACGCAACCTTCTTGATTCTCAACGATTCCATCCGCTGTGCGCCACCCTAATTGATACTTAAGTTCTCAGTTCTAATCGCTAATAGCCTCCTTGATCAACTTCGCATTATCCAGCTTTATACTCGGTGAGTAAAAATCTATAATGACCTCTAATTACAATTACTTAATGTGAAGCTGGGCGCGAGGAATTGGACGCCGCTTGTCCATCTAGATTACTGCTACCTATAGAGGTATATATGCTGCTATCTAAAAGAACACGTTTTCTCTTTGAGATCATTGCTTCCTTGCAGTAGATAAATGAGTAGTGCAGGGGTAAGGCTATAGTGTAACAACTGACTGTAATGAGGCTGAAAAAACGAGAGTTATCGGAGTGATCCTGGCTGACAAAATATCATTTTGTTCCGCCACCCTGGTTCAGTCTTGAACTGATGCAGTTGGAACATGAGATTGCACCGCCCAACTTCATCCATGCAGATATCCACTACGCGCAACTGCTACGCACGTATTTTGTTACAGCTAGTAACCCACTTCTTCGAGGCTTCATCGCATTTCTTTTTCTTGCTTTCCGTGCAAATGCACTTAGCGGCCTTCTCTTTCCCGGAATTATCTAGAGATTTCTTTCCAGCAACACAGATCTTGACACGACTTGCGAGTCCATTGCAAGCGTTTGTAGACTGTTTGTTTTTGTTATCGTTGAGAAACTTCTCAGCGGCGTCGATTATGTCCTTGATATTTTTAACTAGAGGCAGGGGTTAGCCGTGATCGAGCACCTAAGCCTAGAAAGAAAAACTCACGAGCCTCTGCAGTGCCAGATTTTGGAGAGGATGATCCACTTTTAGGGGGATTCTGTAATCGTGGAGGGGCACTCTTCGGGTTTCCTTGCTTTGGGACTGGTTTTGCTGGTGTGACGACAGTGCCAAGAGGAACAGCTAGTACCGATGCTACCAGCAGGCCGCAGAAGAGAATGAGGAGAGAAAACTTCATAGTTGATATTTAAGGAGATGGTGAGGCAGTATTAGCGTTGTGTTGACTGCGCGATCGGGGTTCTTATGCGTGAATATGCTGATGCGAAATGTAATTCACGACAAAGTTTTCTTATTCTTGGCCTATATTTATGGATCCCACCCTGTAAACGGAAGAACCACGTTCGTCAAATCAGCCGATATGCTCTACATAGTAATGACTGTTTTAGGCTCCCGGTGTCTCAGCGTCTCAGTAAGGCTTGCGTCATCTGTTCGCTTGAAGAGCGCCTGACACGCCCGCTAACAAATAGAACGAGGAATCTGAGCTTACGGGCTTCTTGGATAAAGCCCATTTCTTCTACAAAAGCCCATTTGAAGCTGTGCCCTATTCCCGCTTATATTGCTTATTGTAACACAAGGTGGCAACTTCCAGTGATGTAATTAGAACGAACGTTGTTGATTGGCCGGGCACATGCATTAATCTGATGGGCTTGACCGGTGAGCGAAAGCCTGCAAGAGATCTCGTGCATGGGAAGCGGGGCTGTGTCAGCAAGCGCCGTTCCAAACCACAAGCAAGAGCCAACTGTGCCGTCCCCAAAACATGCGGACGAGGCTTTCGCTGCGGCGCATCACTAGATAACTTCTGCCGCAAATTTGAGATCATGGGATGGGATGTGCGCGCTGGTCGTTTCGTGGCTTTGCGACCAGGATGGGAAGAAGCTTCGAGCTACGCAAACGGGATGGCTACAAGGCTGGCTGATGAAAAGTTAACAGCTCTCTCCTTTTCCGGCTATCTATTCATCGCTCCCCGGTCATGTCGGCACTATCATTCATAGTCGTATATCCCCACGCCTTCCGTTTTAACAACTATTTTTCGTCGTCCGGTATCAAACACTGCATTCTGCTTGAGATACTACGCGTTGCGTCAATAAACTAGAGCTTATGGGCGGCGCAGACAGATTCAGTGATGCAAGTCGAGCTTGGACTGCAAACCCCGCCAGCAGAATGCATTGGACACCTGCCAGTAGACCCGTCGCTGTACGAATTCGGTGAGTTCCATGTAACGACTTCGGTGGCAGGAACTTCAAGATTTACGTCCAAGACAACGTAAACTCTAGCGCGCTCCTTCACGCCGCCGTCGTTTGCCACATCCGCTTTGGGCGCGTTCATGGATCTGGCGAATTTAAGAGCTTTGAAGAGGTGTACAACAAGATAGCTTGCGTCACTGCGGATCCTCTCCACATTGAAAGTAACTACTAAGCCTCGGAATGTTAGTTTCTAGAGTTTATTTTAGATCAGCAGAGTTTTAGATCCGTGGACAGAACTGTGTGCTGCGCGTGAGCTCATACTTAGGCCAGCGGCTACGCAACGACCAGCTTCAAGAGTTTGAAGAAGTTTCCAAGCTTTGGCTTTGGATAAAAGCCTGCCGCAATCACAGATGCCGCTGCTAGTAATGAGAGCCTTGAAATTCCGGATAATTTGTCTTGGAGATTCGCTGCAGAGGTTTGTGCGCGGATTAATGACTGGAAGAACCAAAGCCATAATTTCTTAGAGAATCTCATCTGAAACTTCGGGTCACCGCTTTGAAAGGCCATTTTCCTGGCTATAAAACCGGCGGACATTCGGACGAGGTAAGAAAATTTGTGATACGCAAGGTTGTCTTCTGCTCCTGTGAAGTTTGCCTTCTTAATGTTTCTTGTTAAGCCTCGGAAGATTTCCTTGACGCCAAGATTATTGAGGCTCTACTATAGCTCGCTAATGTGCGTGTTTATGTTTTAGATACCTTCCGAGGAGCTTTTGATTGCTTCGCCAAGACGATCAAATTCTTCTTTTTGAACTCTGTATGGATACCAGATTCGCCGTTAGATTGGTAAGGTAGTACGGCCGAAAGTGATGGTCATCTGGAATAGCCTGGATTCTCATTCCCAATCAAGGTCCGGTTTAATCGTACAAACCAGCAAAATTACCGATCTCGTGAGCCATACCTACTGCACGGCGATCCTCTATTTCTTTAGTGCCTTTTTGATGCAGTGATAGGCCTCGTCTAGTAAATGCACGCTCGCACGAGGACTCTTTGAGTCGTTCTGCTTATCGCTTATCTCTCGTTGCCAGCATGACAGCATGGTTTCCAATATCCGCAATTCGAGTGTTCTTCCCCTCGCAGTCCCTTCGTTGCCGAGAACGCTTTTTAAAAGCTTCATTGCTTTTCAAAGCTTTTGTACCCTCGTGTATATCTGTAACTGTTAGATTGAATGGTTGAAACCGTGCGAGTGAAGAGAGAACGCGGCTTGATTTTGAAAGAGT
>NW_022983729.1:0-3310 GCF_010093885.1 Aplosporella prunicola CBS 121167 | reverse complement strand
AATAGTATATTAGAGAGCGAAATGCTCGGTGTCCGAATAGTAGGTTGAGCCTAAGAAACCGTAAACTAAAAAAGCAGAGAGTTCTAAGGAACTTTAACCGTAGCGGCCCTAAGCGCGTCTCTGTCTAGGGCCTAAGCATTTTCCGAACCACTAGCAGGGACTTAAGTCTCGCTAATAGTAGCGGTAGTAGGGGTAGTAGGGGCCTCCTAGGTGCCTACGGCGCGGAACGTAAGGGGGGAACGCTTCGGTTTCTTAGGATACTCGCGAGCGAAGTAACTAGGCTCCCTGTAATAGCGGTAGAGGTTGTTAGTATCGCGTCGATTCTTCTCTTCAGGCGTAAGATAGCCCCTAATAACTCGGTTAGCTAAAAGGTCTATTGCGTCGCCGCCCTAGGTAGTTATAAGAGGAGTAGATAGCGCGCTCTAGGTCTACTAGTTAGTAATAGTAGAATAGGGAGTACCGAAGGTAAAGGGTCTAGAACGGTTATTACTGTTCGGGGGACGGCGGCTACCGTTAGAGAGCGCACGATAGCGGACGTCGTAGGTCTAGAGGCGGTTAACTAGCTAGTCGAAGGTTAGACTCTCGTAGTCGTTATTAGTAACGAGGTACTGCTTTAGTTCTATACTAATAGTATTAAGCAAGATGGCGCGGAGGGCATAGGAGTCGGTGAAGCCCGTGTAGGCAGCTTCCTTCTTAAACGAGGCGATAAAGTTAGAAAACAGCCTATTAGTCTGGCGAAGATTAATTAGGCGAGCTATAGCGTTAGTTTTGCGGTTAGGGTCGTCGAAGATTCCCTAAAGTATCTTGAATATCTTATCGACGTTAGCGAAGCTGAAGTCGCCTTCTTTAGTAATCGAAGAGCTGAGGAATGTCTAGGCATAGCTTGAAAGGCGAGAATAGATATAGCCTATACGAGCTTTCTTAGAGTTAAAATGATCGGCATTGTTCTAGAGCTTAATGCGCATAGCGAGTAGCTAGGGAGGAAACTTAGTAGTATCTGTGCCGTCGAAAGGCTTAGGATTAGGGTGCTTAGTAGAGCGGCTAGGAGCGGTACTTCTAGTAGTTATGTCCGTTAGGAGCTAGGTTAGCGTGCCTAGCTAAGTCTTAAGATTAGCCTCGCGCCGGAGGGCCTCTTTCTCGCGAGCATTAGAGTCGACGTAGGCATTTGCCTAGGCGGCTTAATCACGTAGGTGTTCGAAGATACCCTTAGGGTCTTGTTTTAGGGCGTTGATAATATCCTTAGCGTTGTTAAATAATTTGTCTACTAGGGTTAGCTGCGCGCTAGAGTCCTAGTAAATTTAGTTATCTATAATAGTTTTTAAGAGTTTAGCGGCAATGGTACGCTAGTTCCTAGGCGAGATCGTTAGTTAGCGGGAGTCCGTCTACAGACGTATTTCTAGAACGAGGTATCCTAATTCCTAGGGTAACAAGGTAAGGGAATAAAGAGTAACTAGGTAAGGCGCTGGTTAAGAATTAGTAGTACTACGTAATGTTACGGTAGTAAGGCGGATTTAAATTAGATTATATAGGATTGACTATAAGACGTAGTACGAAGAGGAAAGGAAGAGAACGAGAGGCGGCGGCTATATATATAGCTCGCTAGTAGGCGCTAGGCGCTAAGCGAGAGACAACGAGCGAGATAAATATAAATAACAATTAACAAATAATAAATAAGACAAACTATTAGAAATATAAACAAATAATAATTAGCAAATAATAAATAAAGATAAACCGTTAGCTAGCGCTTACTAGTAGGATCTGCAAGGAATACGCTAGAAACCTATAACAATACCTTATCGTAGTAGTAAAGCCTATACCGCCTTAGCGCGGCCGTAAGGCTAGGCTCTATTATAATAGCGTCTACGCCTACTAGACGCAAATTCTCTTACCGGTAGTTAAAGCGTAGACTTAGTATAGCGTCTAAACTATAGCTTTAAACCCTAGTACCGAATTACGTATACGACGCTAGTTAACATCTACTCTACTAAGTATAACTAGAATCACCCGGTCCTAATCAGCTACTCCGTATAAGAATATAAGAGAGAGACGCCACGAGGCGAGCCGTAGGCTCAACTAGGATATAGAAGACGAAGTTCACGTAATCTCTATATAAGACGGCAGCTCCAACAGCTATACTATATAGTCTATACTAGCAACCCCTTAAGCTAAGACTAACGCAAATAATAAAACACTAGCCCTACTAGTATCCTAACAGTAAGAGGTTATCTAACTCCTCTAAAAGGAAAGAGCCGAGGCTAAGAAGGAATACTAAGATCTTACTATAATAGTTTAAAATCTAGCTAAGCAAGTTAAAAAACTCGAAAGCAAGCTTTAGTCTTAGGCCGTAACAAACTAAAGCAAACCCCTAACCTAGGCAACAGTTATAGCCTACGGTATACCTTAAACACTACTAGCGTATAATAGATAATCGAGTAATAACCCTACGATAATACTTATCGACGTCCTACTAACAGGCCCCGACTAGACCTTAGCTAACGGCTTTACCCGAAACCTACCTACTCTAATAGCAGTAAAACTTATATCCGAGGTACTTAAGAGCTAGGAACCAACCAAGTAAATAGAGGTTCTAGGAGTAAAAGTAATAAGACGAGGATACCTTATCCGCTTTAAAACCGGGGAAGCTAAATAGTTAGCTACCCAGAACTAGGAATAGACTATAGTATTAGGAAAAGATATAAAGATTAACCGTCTAAGGTTTAGAGTAGTAGCCTACCGTACTCTAATAGGCGAAGTCTAGATAGAAGAAAAGAAAGAAGCGATCTAAAAGATTACCCGTAAAAACAAGCTTCTAGATATAAACTTAAAGATTAAAGATATAGCCTAGATAAAAAAGAAAGATACCCCGCTCGGCTACTACGCGTCCCTAGGTATCTAGTTTAACACCGAAGAAGCAGCCTAGAATATAGTCTAGAACGGACTTCTCTTTAGCTAGGAAATCGCTAACCGTATCGAATTCTTGTAACGAGGCCTCTTCAGCCTAGGCGTTGGATTTGCCTAGCGGGTGAGTAGGTTCGAAGGGTTTACCTTGAAGGATAAGAAGTATAGGAAGTTAAGAGATAAGTTACGTGAATATCGGGGTAGGCGTGTTACTATTAACCTTTGGTAGAGATTGATACTTTGAGTTGACTACGAAGGTCCTATCTACTGCTAGAGAGCGTGGTCTAAATATATGTAGGAGATGCTAATAATCTGGATTATGTCTTTGGATTATGATATTGGATTAGGTATATGGATTAGTTCTGATCTATTGGCCCGTGCGTGGGGATCGTCCTAAGTTATGTGACTTTTT
>NW_022983728.1:0-3342 GCF_010093885.1 Aplosporella prunicola CBS 121167 | reverse complement strand
CCCCCCGCCGATGCCTCGCAACCCGTCCCGGACGAGTCGGCCGCTACCATAACTGAGAGCAACGAGTCGGCAAACTCGCTCCAGCCCGTCCAGACCGAATCCACCATCGCCTCGTCGGCTGACTTCAACCTGAACAACTACTCGGCCAGTCAGACCGATCTCCCCCACGACCCGTCCCCGCCGACCCTGCCCGACCAGTCTTCTTACAACTCCCGCCCTAGCCACCGCCAATCCCTGCCAATCGCCCAGCACTCTCAGCTTCAGGCCCAGCCTTTCTCGCAGCCATCCCAAGGGCCCTCGCAGCCCCGTACATACCCCTCTTCCACCGTCGCGTCTTCCCGGCCTGCTTCCAGCTTCTACCAGCACGCCAACATATCCTCGAGCTCGGGCGTCTCCGCAGGAGGTACATACCGGTACAACGATGGTGGTCTGATGCAGCCCTCTTTGGCAGGTCTGAGCAGGAGTAGTTCAAGAGCGGCGGCGGCGGCAATGCAAGCAGCGGGTCTTCCCACGAGAGAGCCGAGTCGATCCTACCGGCAACCGCAACAGCTTGGTGGTAACGGGCCTCTACCGCCTCGCCGCAGTTCCCGCAGGAGTCCCATGGGCCCCGGACCCCCTGGCCACGGAGCCACGGTAGGACCTCAAGGACCTGAAGGAGCAATGCCCACCAGTAGCGAGGATTGGAAAGAAAAAGGCGCAGCGGTCGGTGTCAGGCAAGAAATGGACGCCAACGGAAAGCCGGTTTCCCGGGTCGTCAAGAAGGGTGTCAAAGATTTCAACTTCGGGCGGACGCTAGGTGAAGGTTCCTACAGCACGGTGCTTGCGGCCACGGATCGGCAAACGCTGAGGGAGTACGCCATTAAAGTCCTGGACAAGCGGCACATTATCAAGGAGAAAAAAGTCAAATACGTGAACATCGAGAAGGATACCTTGAATCGACTGACTGACCATCCCGGGATAGTCCGACTGTATTACACCTTCCAGGACGAACGGTCTCTCTATTTCGTACTAGACTTGGCGAATGGAGGTGAGCTGTTGGGGTTCTTGAAAAAGATGGGAACATTCGACGAAGAATGCACGAGGTTCTATGCCGCGCAGATCTTGGATGCTATAGACTATATGCATTCGAGAGGGGTCATTCATCGGGATTTAAAACCGGAGAATGTGCTTTTGGATGACCAGATGCATGTCAAAATCACCGATTTCGGCACCGCCAAGATCCTGAGAGGGGCGCGCTCGCCCAACGCCAACGGCAGCGGACAGGTCTCGGGGGATCCAACAGAGGGTGTCGAAACAGACCGCGCCGAGTCTTTCGTTGGTACTGCGGAATACGTCAGCCCGGAACTCTTGACCGACAAGAACGCGTGCAAGGCCAGCGACCTCTGGGCCTTTGGTTGCATCGTGTACCAGCTGCTGTCTGGAAGACCGCCCTTCAAAGCGGGCAATGAGTACCAGACGTTTCAGAAGATTGTAAACCTCGAGTACGCGTTCCCGGATGGCTTCCCCCCTGTGGCTCGTGATTTGGTGGAGAGACTCTTGGTCCTTGATCCTGCCAAGAGGTTGCCTATTGAGCACATAAAAAATCACCAGTTCTTTGACGGGATTCAATGGGGCAAAGGCTTGTGGAAGCAACGGGCTCCAAGGTTAAGGGCGTATTCCCCGCCTGCACAGGACACCATCAAACTCAACGGACACGCCAGTGTCAGCTCTTTGCCGCCACATATGGCGGCAATGAGTAGCGCGAGACAGGGGCCCTCCGGTCCTCCATCTGGCAGTACTAACCCACCCAGGCCATCCGCACGTGTCATCACCGAATTACCACCGCCGAGCCAGCTCGATATCGATTGGTCTCCCGTACTTACTCGACCCAACGAACGGATATTGAAACTTGGAAATCTCGTAGTCACCTCAACCGCAGCGCCACACAGTCCAGGCTCTAAGGGAGGAGACTCGGGCTCTGAGGCGCCTCAAAAGAAGGGGTTTTCTGCGAGGTTCTTCGGTGGCACCACCACCAAGAAACGGCAGCGGCTTGTGATGATCACGTCTGCTGCTCGCGTTATTTTAGCTACTGCTGGAGGAGAGGAAAAGAAGGCTAAGATGGAACTCTCGTTGCTTACACCAGGTGCTTCTTGGAGAAGTCACAGAGACAACAAGAGTCTGACGTCTTGGTGCATTGAGACGGTAAGCGTGCAATACATGAGAGGCATTGGCGCCAGGCTGATACCTGCACAGCGCGAGAAGCATCTCATCTTCGAAGATCCCAAAGCAACCCCAAGTGATCCGGAAGGCAGCAAGTATTCGTCACAAGAATGGCTTGACGCAATTGAACAAGCGAAGGATTTCGCAGTATCTCAACAGAGTATGGCAAACTCCTATTCTGGCGACTCGACATTCAACGAACTGAGCTCGACAATTTCAAGCCCGGCAAGTACTTTAGGTGGCGACTCCGCGCTTGATGGAGTAAACGTTCCCTCTTCCAGACATCTTCGGAAGGACCACGGCGATACCGAATCGGTCAAAGGCAGAAAAAGATTTAGTAAAAGGCATTCGAAGAATGGTCTCGCTGCCGTGTTCTAAAAGGCTGACCAACTCTTCCGCCACCATCAAAATTCCTCTCCTTGACCCACACACATCATCTACTTCCCAGCTCGACTGCATCGCCTCTGTGGATTACTAATCTGATCTCTCCCGCGACATCATCCGCTTGACCACCAATCTTAAACCCCTTCACCACAAGCGACAGTCGGATAGTCTCCTCTTTTTGGGCCTTCTCATGACATATCCATCAACGCAGCGATGTTTCACCAACCTTTCTTTCCTTTGTTTGAACCATCCCGAGATCGCATCCTATCCCAGTAGCAGCGCACGGCGTTTTGAGGCGTCGTTGGGTATTTTTGACAGTTCATCTCCGCATTGTGCCTTCCACAGCAGAATTATTTTCCTTTGGGGGCACTGTTGTTCCGCCGCCGTCATTGGATGCGGAAGAGCAGACGGGCATTTTCCAATTTTTCCTTTATTTTCCTTTTATTAGTTTTGCGAAGCGGGGAAGAAAGAGGGAGGGAGCGTGTCTTCTTGTGTTTTTCCTTTACACTCACAAAGTCGAGAGAGCAGCAGACAGCAAAGGGCGGGGAGTTTTTATTTTTCATTTTCCTTTTCCTACTTCTTTTTCTTCTTCTCTCTTCTTGTTTTCTTTGTTTTGACATTGAACAGCACGGACAGAGGTCGATCGCGCCGGATTTCTTTTTTCGTCTTGGGACAAAGCTTAGTGTAGATGCTTCTACCTTGCAATTCGAGTGGGATGATTCGTTCACCACAAAAATTCTTTCTTTTTCTTTTTTTTTT
>NW_022983727.1:0-3386 GCF_010093885.1 Aplosporella prunicola CBS 121167 | reverse complement strand
CCCCTCCTACCCTACTATCCGCTCCCGTTACCTTCCTTTTTCCTCCCAGATTGACAAATCACATGTAAACTAGTAGCAAAACTCTTGAATAGTCGTAGCCTGCATATCGCTTAGGGCGATGGGTCAGGGTAATTGAATACAACTCAACTCAACTCAACTCAACTTAATCCGCCGTATAATAATTCTATTACGTCCCTTTATCTATATCTATTTAGCCGCTATCGTCCTTGGCTCTTTTATTTTTAATATCCCCGACGAGAATATTCTCGACAAACCAAGGGAAGTACTCCTTAGCGACCCATGCGAGCAAAACCCTTAGGGTCGCTATGAGCGTGTAGATTCCCTTAAGCGTCATAGTACTACCGATCCAGAGCTTGCTGTAGATAGCCTATTAAAGACATTAGCTTTCTTTGCTCTTTATACGTGTTGGACAGAGGCTTACAATGTTTCCCACTGCGTTCTGTTGAGCGAAGAGAAAATACCATTCAGAGCCGTTGACAAAGACCAAGGGCAGGGCGAATAGTTCAGGCAATTTCGCCAGTTGCCGCAAGCGTGTGAACTGCGCGCCGACCCAAACCGCCAGCTGCACATTGGCTGTCTCTTCAGGCCCATCCCCAGTTTTTGTTTCAATGCTGATGGCAATGGGGCGAAGACGCAGCGGATCATACGTTGTCTGGTTGATTGTCTTGATGAAGACTTGCGGCTGGGTCCTAAGCATCTCGCGAATGTCCGCAGACAGAGCATCGTCGCGAAGATAGATGACATAGTCGACCATCTTCTTGGTTGTGGTGTCGGCGCCGGCAATGCGAGGCGCGACGGACTTGTGGACCTGCGCAGTGGTGACATTCATGTAGCGAACGCCTTTGGGCCCGCGGAGCATCGCGAGGTCGAGCACTCGGCTGTGGATCTGCTCGTTCCAGCCGGGCTCGGCTTGGTGGTCCTCGAATATCTCAATCGTCGCGTCGCGGAGCCGACATGCAGCTGAGAGTTCTTCCTGCAGCTGCGCCTCAGTCGCATTGTGCGAGTCGGTCATCATGTGTGGGTAGATCCGCGAGTCTTTCCACTCTGCGCTCAAGGCGGGCTGCGTGTATTTGGGTCAGCATGCGACGCGAAAAGGCGGGGCGGCACGATGGGTGAATACCTCGATACCACGCGGTAGAATTCCAACTCCATCGCAGAGCTCTTGTACCCGAGAGTACAGCTGCCTGGCCGCCAGTGGCAGCTCATCCAGGCGGGATTGTAAGGCCAGAAAGTCGCATCTTGTCTCGGTGAACTGCAGGTCGATCATGCGCTTGATGGGGCTGGATGCGCGCTTGCCGTTGCCTTTGTTGCTGCTCTTGTTCGTGCTGTGTGTTGAATTTGTATCGGATGTGGCGTCGGAAGACTGGTCGCATTGCTGTTTCGCTCGGTTCTGCCTGTACGACGGAGGAGACAGCACCAGGTTGTCCATGACCGAGTCAACCGGCCCGGAGCGAGAGCCCGGTGTGGGGCTGTCCAGTGGCTTGGCGGTACGCGATGGCGCGCGCGGTGTCGTGTCGTCGATGGGATTGTCGTCCATGGAGGATTGATCGCCCATGGAGTGGTCGCCCATGGGGTTGAAGCGCATCTGCTTGAGCGGAGACTCGCGGCGGGCCGGCGGTGCCATGCTTGCGATGCAAGAAGAACTGCAACGCTTGCGCTTCTTCGATGGCGATGGCGAATGAGCGGCAGAGAGGACCTCTGAGATCCAGGCTTCGATGAAGGTATCGCGGGACATGGTGCAGAAATTGAAACGGGGCGACGTGGGTGCAGCGACAGTCGGCTGGGATTGTGTTGTGGTGTTGGTTGCACAAGCTCGTCGTCTGGGGGATCGTCTTGTCACGAACTTCGTAGCCTTGTTTCACGCGCAGCGCCGACCCGGAGACTGTCGCGCACCGCTCGCCCAGAAATAGACAACGCGCCCTGGAAAACCGTTGAGCATATGTGTAACGCGGCGAACCCGGGTCCTCGAATTCTGGCGCAGGGACAAGGCTACCCCGTACTCTAAGTTCCAAGTGTTAGAGCTCGTAGTTTAGACTCCTACAGTCAAGCATATTTGAATTTGCTATGGCATACTGCCCCTGCATACCCGCCTGTATCCAGCAGCTCTACGCAGCTTACCACCTTGCCTACAACATCACCCCTATGAATGATTGCGCTGCTGGTGCGTCGTCACGCGGGAGCTTCCGGTAATGTTTGTTACTGCGTGTGCGAGTCTCGGGCCTCGCTATCTAACGCGTGTATCTGCATACCGAAATCCCCTACGATGAGGGTTTCTCGCTAATCCTAATGTATAAGCTTTCCGGCCGTTGATTGTGGCGGTATACTTTTAAGATACTACTATACGATTATATAACCTTCCCTCTAGCACATATCCCTCGTGGGTGATTGTGGCGCATTCTTAATGTATACGAGAATGCGGGTGAGAAGACGCGCGACCTTTATTGGTTATAAAGGATAAGAGCTGATCTCTGTGCTCGCCGTCCTTAAATACCTCTGCGGAAGCAGAATGCGCTCGCGTCGCGGCGTAGGCTTTTGGGAATGTGTTTGGCGATAGCCTTGCGTGCATAACTATTATAAATAGTGGATCCTCGATCCGGCTTGGTACGTGGTGAACCTGGTTCTTGTGATGCTGAGGATCTGGGCGGACGCTGTCCCTTCTCTATATAATGGAGTAGCAACCGCCCGCCTATATCTCTTCCGGCTCTAGTCTATGTAGGTCCTGTAAGTTTGCTTATTCTGCCGCCGCTTTTCGCCTCGCGGCTCGCTAGTTCTAAATTTGTCCGTCTCGTCTCGTCCCACTGCCTAACTGATCGCGCCTTGTGCCACTACTCCGACCGACTCGACGACACGCTATGAAACCATAATAAACCCTACACGCAGAAGGTTAACATGAGTATCTCTGGGCTGTAGCTGTAAGCCTTATGGCCTTAAAAGCCGAAACGCCGAGTATAATTGTTGAAATTTTGCCTAAATTCTATGCCGTTCTCCGCAGCAGCGTGGGAAGGAGAGGTGTTTAGCTAGCTCGTGGGTTCTGCCGAAACATGAACAAGAAAGGAAGGTGATACTAGCTTAGTTAGGAGCGTATAACAACCTGAAGCGGCCGTTGTGCCGCGCTAGGGCGAGCTAAAATGTTGAAGCTAAAGTTTTTTATACGGTCTGTACATGTCAAGAGCTATTACTAGTTATGTAAAGAAAATCCTCGTCTGCTATACCAATAATGGAGTAATGCCAATAATCTACTTAAGTTTTATATACTATAGCTTTCTATTAATTAGAATACGTAGGAGGTCGTACACGTCACTGGAAAGGAGATCAATATAAGGCTTAATTAAGTATATATATATATATATATATATATATATATA
>NW_022983726.1:0-3424 GCF_010093885.1 Aplosporella prunicola CBS 121167 | reverse complement strand
CAACTCCCAACACCTTGTGGGTAGTTGTTTTGTAAATAGCTGACGTCGCATTGTAACGAAATGACGCCCAATTGGGGGGGTGTAGCGAGTGGGGGACAGCATTAGCAATATTGCCGCTCTACTAGCAATATTGCCCCCCCACTAGCAACATTGCCTCCCCACTGGCAACATTGCCTCCCTATGGAATAAACTACATATCGTCTACAAATACCTTTTATACGCACGGCCTCACTAGCTCTTTTATAAAATTAACGTCGCATTCTAGTCGCTCCACCACGTAAATTTTGCAACTTCTCGCAGTTATTCCACCGACGACCAATCCGCGCACATTATCACCTGCTTCCTACCCACGATTATTCATTCAGCTCGGCACCATCAGCTGCTTGCTCCACCGTCGACCAAACTACGTATATTGTTACCTGTTCCCTACGCATAATACTCGACCGATTCTATCACGCCATTTTACCTTACCTCGCTACCTTCCTCCTCTCGTACTCAGAGTTACCTTCCATTACCAGGAACCAGATAACATGGCATCTCCATTTCGGAAACGCAGTCCAGTAATCCTTTAAAAAGAGTACAAAATGAAGTCGAGAAGAGTGAAGCGCCCTGAGGAAGAAATGAAATAGGGAGAATATATATAAACGGAATAGTATGTTTTTAGGGAACGGTAGAAGGTAAAGTATATACGCTATTTCCGATAGAGTTTATATTCTGAACAAGGCTTTAAGTATTTAGATGCAACTATAAGTAGGAACAAGTATACGTGATATTTTAGTAATAAAACTTCTGTCTGCCTGTTCGAATTGTTATAAGAGACTTAACGTATTATACTACTGTTCAAATTAAGAATAGGGATATAAATAGCCAGGTTATATCTACTAATGTGTGTTTTTTTATAATTATTAAATTGAAAAAGTAAGCTAAATATCCATTTCGCTCTCGACAGTAAAATGTGTAATAATCTGGAGTAGTGAAAGAATACTTTGGTGGGACTCTCTAGGTTCAGCGCTGATGTTGTATATATACTTTACCAGCCCCACTATATCCTGAATCCGCTTCGTATAGAGGGTGAAGGTACTAAGAGCCATGTAAAGGTTTTTAGCCGCTAATTCCCTTAAGCCGTCGACGAGATATACAAAATCTCTTAGTCCGATAGGATATTAGATATTAATGAACTTCTCGATATTATCACAACGCTTTCTACGTAACGATTGTGTTCATCTTGACAAATCTGCACCCTCGTAGGTGCTAGGTAAGTCTCGTAAAAACTAAGAAAACATTATTAAGCTCGGGGCTAATATATCAATAGTATATAAATGGCACCGTTTAGGCGTATTATGTACATCGCCAAGCGTATTGTGAAGACTATCTTTTCCGACGTCTATAACATCAGGATCTCTCAGCAGCCACAAATAACTTCTTTACGACATTCATTGCCAAGCTCAAGAACCTACTCACGACGGTGGATTTGAAATTTTACTTCAGAAATTTGGTAGATCCATTAAAGATTTAGCCAAGGCCGTCTAGAACTGGATTCGGGCTCATCCATACCAAGCGGCGTTTATCCTCCTAAGCATACTTGCAATTTTCCTCGCCCCTATTATTACCCTTCACGTGCTGGCAGCTATGGGCTTCACTACTGTCGGTCCTGTTACTGGTGAGTTATATCGGCTGAGTTTTATGAAAAAGCAAATATACAACTATGTTAAAGGTCTTACAATTAACCAAGTAACACAGGCACTACCGCCGTAGTTATACAGTCAGTCATCTCACCCGTCGGCGCTGGCAGTGCCTTCGCCATTCTACAGAGCGCTTCAATAGGCGGTTACGGTCTCTCGATTATGGTTGGTTTCGCGCAGGCAATTGCTATTGCTACTACTGGACCAGTTATAGTAATTCTAAACTATTTCTTCGGTGGGAATAACGGCAGCTCGATAATAAGGATAAAGACGCTTAGGCGGAAGGAGAGTAAGGTTCTAAAGGATAAGGATAAGATCCTCTAACGAGGGATTCATGGTGGTAGGGTGGCAATCACTTGGCTTTCAGTATTTATAGTTGATGGCTAGTTAGTCCCGTTACTAGAAGTTGATTCTTTTTCAGGATAGCATACTACACATATCTAACTAGGAAAATCGCGTATTACTCAAGTTTACTCCAATAGAGGCAGAGTTGTATTACGCTATGACTACATCACCTAAGTAGCTCCATCTAACCCTACGGTATCTGTATTGCCATCTTCATTTTTTGGGGCCTGCGTTCGCGTTGCGGTCGCCGGCGCTTTGAGCACGAGACGCAAAGCCACTTGAGGACATGTCTCCCCCGCCTCTCGCCTGTATCATCATTAGGCCATATTAATACATATAAGAGAAAAAACAACTCGTGAAATTCCTTTCTCTAACTAGGTAAAAATATCTTATGCTTACTTGTGTAGATTGAATTCTGGATGCGTCAGATTGGGTCATAGGGGTCGATTTAGGAACAGTCCCCCCTTGGTTGGAGGTATTTATGTTGCTGGAAGAGTTGTTCTTTGAAGAAATCTTGCGCGGAAGCGTTAATTGTTACGTGCTGTTTCGATTTGAGGATGCTGCAAACCTAGAGTGTAGAGAGGAAGCGTTTAAATATACCACTCTTCCTTCTTCCGATTAGGAGAACAAATCCGAATATGAGGTTTTTCTTACTTAAAGTTCTATAAAAACCTTATGCAGTGTAGCGTAGCCAATCCGAAGCTAGGGTTTAGCTAATAGTTAATACTAACTACCCCGCACCTAGCCGTTCGTTTACTGCATGTCCGTCCGCATGTCCCTATTTAAGATCTTGAATTTCAATGTGCATATTTTTTTTTATCTCAGTTGAAAGTGGTGTGATTGTATTTCTCGTACTTTAAACTTCGACTACAAGGATCAGGTTTAGATGTCCGAGACAGGTATATTCAGTTTATTAGTAGATTATATGGATATTTTTTCATCTTATCCTATACTTTGGTAAGGCAGCATACAAACTAATAGGAGAGGAACTTTTGTTAGGAGCGATGACGTCTCTGCTGTCTAATTATAGTCTTAGTTGGCAATTGGGCAGCGTTGTGTACTATAGCGGGACAGTCCGAATTAGTCTATAAACGGCGAACAGGGATGTTCGATTCATTCCGTGAACCTAAACACTTAGTGTATATGCAGCCCAGCATTGTTCACATGCCGTCTTAGCATGATAGTACTGATGAAAAGATTGACTCTTATTTATCTCAGCGCTAATTAAAGTTGTTCTAATGTAATAATTATTTGATGGGAAGAAAATAAAGCACGTGATTAGGTGGTGGTAGTTGATAGTTTATGTGAAGCTGGGCGCGAGGAATTGGACGCCGCTTGTCCCCCTAAATTACTACTACCTATGGAGGTATATATGCTGCTATCTAAAAGAACACGTT
>NW_022983725.1:0-3437 GCF_010093885.1 Aplosporella prunicola CBS 121167 | reverse complement strand
AGTGGATAAACGTGTGGTGTAAGGGGTAAGGCTGTAGTGTAACAACTAACTGTAATAAGGCTGAAAAAACGAGAGTTATCGGAGTAATCCTGGCTGACAATAGCTTTTTGTAGTTTATCGGTGAGCGAAAAAGGTTCGAGTTCAAGCCTGCAAGGCAGATAGTTGCTGCTTGTAGATGTGGTCTGGTTGTTTCACGACGGGGTTTCTGTTTTCTTACAATCCTCCCGGTGGGCATCTTCGGGATGTTTAGTATATTGCTATTCCACGGGGGTGCTTGCGACTTGCTTCAACCTTGATTTGTTTCGGCCTAAACATGGATCACTTAACAAGCAAATGGTTGTGCGGTTTGCGCTTCTTTAGGACTGGCGTTGTAACAGTTCGTACCAGCCTTTTCAGTTTTGTTGACTGCAAAATGCACACATCGAAGTCAGGAGGTTTCGGGCACTCCGGTAGAAAGTATAATTTGTAGACCGTACTGCTATCCTATACCCGTCTCTGCGCCTCTAAGTTACTTTACCATCTGAAAAACCTCCGATCCGCCGTGCTCTTTCCTTATCGTCACACTGCAGGCTCACTGATCCTTCTCCGCACCTAAAGATGCTTCCACCCACAAGCCAATCACAACCGCAGCAGCCATCGATAAACGCATACTCGATGCTCGACAAAAAGATAATAGCATAAGAAAATAGGGTCGTCGTCAACAAATCAAGAAGCGAAAGCAGGATCGCTTGCACGTTAGTACTAGCCAGTTATGTTTAAGGAATTAATCCGGCCACCCCGATTACCGATCGCAGTAAGCCCCGAAACTACCTATCTCAGCAAAGCGCACCCGGCCGACCTACCGTAGACTTTGCGGTTTTTTGCCTTTCTTGGTTAAGCGTTTCCGGGCGCGGCGTTGCTGACGCTTAGTACGTCATGCGTGGCGTCATAGACCCCACCCGTCTTACAACACGGCTGGCTTTGGAATTTGGGACCACGAGCAAGCGAATATCGCTGGAACAGCAGTTTGTGTCGCTGTGGACATGCACTAACTAGTTTAGGAGATGTTTGGATTTCATGTTGGAAGAGTTGCATTCACGGTTCTGGGATCTATAATGTTTGGGGGATGATTCTCCTTTGTATTTATCTACTGGCTTGTGGTTGTATTCTACGAGATTGAAAGAGCACCTTAAGCAACCAGCCCAACTTGACTTGTAGGGACTGTCGCAATGATGAGTTCTTGGCGCAGCAAATGCGGGGGCGATCAAGGTGCAGGAGGAAGGAAATCCGACATTTCAGGGCGAGGAAGGTTCCCTGCCCTGCAGAGATGGTCAACCATTCTGTGGTGCATGATGATAAGCCGAGCATACATCTGTCTGTGCTCGGCAAATAGCCCTTCGACCCGGTCTTTTGCCGCTTTCAGATCATCCTTTTCTTTACCAAGCTGAGCTTTTTCCTCGACAAGCTTTCGCTTTTCCTGGCGCGTGAAGGCCTTCTTCTCTTCAGCGAGTTCCTTGGCAAGGTGATCCCTTTCCTCCTTCAGCTCTTGGTTCTCCTCAAGTAGCTCATCGCGCTGCTCTTCAAGCTTAAACTTTTCCGATTCGTACTGAATGTTGTCAGCTTCAAGAATATCATTCCCGAGCTGAAGGCGGTTCTTTGCCTGAGCTAGCTCGTCCTTTTCCTTATACGCTTTCTGGTAACTGAGGATGAATACCGTGATTCCTCGTTGAAGGTTTTCGCACCGTACCCGAAAGTACTTGAAAACTTACTCAAGTACGGTTGGCTGGTTCTCAGCGCTTGGTGCAACATCTTGGCCTTCGCCCTCTGGGTACGCTTCCTCCAAGGCCTGAAGTTGGGTAATGAGGGCCTCTTTCTTCTGCGTAGGACTACCCTTGGTAAGGGTCTCAATGAGCCCGTCCATAGTTGAGTAGTCGGACATATGAACGTCGGTATTGGCCATGTTGGAGACTGTTGTACTTTATGTGTGTCTCCGTGAACGGTCGTGTGGACTTAAATAGTATCGTAGAGGTGAAGTTGTTGATGAACTTTAAAGTTGTGTTATAACGTCGTGGCTTTTTTCTGGACGCGGCTGAAGGGTATATAAAGTCGCTAAGTACTCGTGGGAAGGAAATCGACCGTGGTAACAGTAGTTGTACTTCTGCAGGCTGCGAAAATCCCTTTGTTTGTACGGGCTTTGTGGGAAAAACGTGTTTGTTAAACATGCCCTAAGGAGACATTGACCTCACGTTCGTTTGAACGCAAATATACCTGCGATTTTAATGTAGCGGCATTTGTGCTTTTCGCGAGAAACAAAGAGGTTTAGCTGCGGGTGACGGCGCCGTTCTGGAAATTGTTTATATATCAGTGATGTGGAAGAGAAGGTACCTACATAAGTTTTCTTTATATATTTGGCTGACAGCTTGTTTTTTCGCACCCTGTTTGAGAATTAATGATTCCCTAGTCCTAAACTAACGTAGAGAGAGTGTACGTTGGTTTATTGCTTACTTCTCTGGTTATAGTTCAGTTCCGTTGTTCTTGATCGCGCAATAAACCGGGGGCGACATCGATGTGCGCAGCTACCTATGTGAAGTAGGTAAAGGGTAAACAAATAGACTGCAGGTAGTAAAGACTTGTTGAATATGGCTCCGAACAAGTAGATCTATTATAGAACCGCTAAGATGTAGGACTGAAACAAGCGCAGTGAGTGAAGTGAGCTGCCTAATGATGTCTTTTTAAGCGACCAAATTAGGTGCAATAAGCTGCATAAGAAGCCGAAAACAAAGTAAGCGATATAAAGTTTTAGTAAGTAATGAAGTAAAGAGGCCGAGGAGGTGAAGCAACGATGCCCGTATGTCTGCGTAGAGAACGACGTGATGAGCAGAAAATATAATGTAGGATCGAAAGGCATTTCGTTCTATATATAAAGCTTTAGGTCATCTACTTCACGAACGCATAGATCAGGGTTGCCTAATTTTATGTGCTGAGCTATTAAAGCCCAGGAAGATACAAGAAGTGTAACGATTTAACAGACTATTGGCCGAGACAAGCAATCAGAAAATCTAGTAAACAGGCAAACAAACTGTTTTCTCGTGGTGGAGCTAGAATGTTCAAGCGCTAATTTCGGCGTCGACAGGTGCGAGGTAGGCAAAGAAGGCGCGCTGTCTTAGAGAAAGAATCCGTCTCACCTATTGTTTAGCGCAACAATCACTGCGAACAAAGCTTTAAATTCCTTGTCTTTCGCGCCAACTCACACGTCAAAGCAATGAGCCTGCGACATACCACTACGTCCAGTGGGGCATGTCGCTGTTGGAGCAAGAAACAAACCAAGCCTTATTTCGCGCTCAGGCCTCCCAGTCGCCCGCCTAGGCGCCCGCCCGCCCGCCTAGTAGGAAGTTATCCGCCCGCCCGCCCGTTGCCTGCAGGCGGGCGGATAAAAGTGGTCTGTGCGTATTTTTTTT
>NW_022983724.1:0-3473 GCF_010093885.1 Aplosporella prunicola CBS 121167 | reverse complement strand
GAAATGACGCCCAATTGGGGGGGTGTAGCGAGTGGGGGGCAGCAATACTAACCGGTGGGCGCACGCGATATAGCCTCGGCTAAGCGTCACGCCATACCTGCAGACGTGGGCAGCGCGTAACTAGGGGTGGAGAACGGCTTTCAACCCCACTTTGGCCTTAATACCGGATGGATCTGTGTATATAAAGTACCCTTCTCGCGTACAATCGGAGGGTTAAGTTCTCACTTCGTTTTTCGCCACGGACAATCAGCACTTAAGTGAATCCGTACCTACCAACCTCTAACAGCCTTTCCACATACCTGTCTATGAGGGTATGGAACTCGCTTGAGCCTGCGCATTTGATGTGTAGGTTCAACGTTTAGTCCGATTATTATAAGCCGTCTTCAATTCCGCTGGCTGGGTAGTCGACAACTCCATTCTTACAATTTTCAATTTTGAAGAGCCACTGGAACCTTTATGAGACTGAAAACCCCGTAACTACTCGGGTAGACTGCAGCGCCTAGCCTCTAAAACCAGCTCCTACTTGAGGCAATAACAACGGCTAAGACCCACGAAGAACATGGGGCGCCAAGTCAGAACAGGACCGCATAATAGGGTTGGGTCCAAGACGGTCGCTCGATTTAATTCCATCCGCACAAACAAACAAGCTCATCTTCCTGGACCATGCCGCAATCCAGATTGTCCATATTGGCCCAAAGCATTCCATGGACGCTTTCGCGATCAACTGGAAAAACCTTTCTCTCCAACAGAGTTCGAAAGGATGTACTTGGTTCAGTGCCACAGATGCATAGATGACGGTTATGACGCAGACCCAAATCTTTGCCGCTACTGTCAGCATCTTCGTCTCAGCCATATCTGTGGCTGTTCAACAGAGAATCAAAGCACGCATTTCGTAACCACACGAAAACTGGTTAATATAAAGGCCACGATTAATTGTTCTTTCTGCCGAGCCATTACAAATTCTCTCCAGTATTGCGATTTCCTCGAGGAGCGTAAATTACCCTCTAATAGATATCAGCCCGTTAGACTTTATTACGACGTTAAAAGTAACAAATTCGTAATCCGTCTCAGTCTGGACGGTAACTGGATGCTGGCAAAAATCAATGCATATCATCCCGAACACGAGAACTCCCTGTCGTACAGCGGAATAGAATTTGACTGGCTACCACTTTTGCCGACGGTGCAATGGCCTAGGCTTACGAGATGGTTGAACCATTGTGTTGACCAGCATCAGCATGAGGACGAGAAAACTGAGGCGAGACAGTTTTCTGATTTCCGACTGATTGATGTAAAAGAGAGATGCATCAAGCCAGCGAAAGAACATTGCAGATACGCCGCTCTTAGCTATAGATGGGGGCCAGTCAAAGCACATGATATTACAAATATACAGAGTCGTCGCGAAGAGCTCGAGGCTACCGGCAGCCTAAGCAAAAGCAATATCCCGGCTACAATTGAGGATGCTTTGACTGTCTGTAAAAATCTTGATATTCCATATCTTTGGGTCGATCGCCTATGCATCATACAAGACGATGACGAAAGCAAACCCAACCAGATAAACAACATGGATACCATATATTCCAGAGCATACCTTGTTATCTGCGCTGCAACCGACCACGGATCCGACTACGGCCTTGTTGGTGTAGACGGACGCACTAGACCTACTCAATCTATCGAGATTATAGGTGGGCGCGAATATTACACGCCTAGAAATCAGTTCCATGGTGAGATACGGGATGCCGCCTGGTTTTTACGAGGCTGGACGTATCAGGAGTTCGTTCTATCCCGCCGGGCGCTACTATTTACGGATTTCCAGGTCATCTTTTGTTGTTCTACGTCAATCAAATTTGAAGCAATTACTGAAAAACTTGACGAAGAGGTCCTCGCAACTCTTGAATCGTATAAGGATACGAGCAATATTTGGCGAGCCTATAGAAACTGCGTATCAGAGTACCTCCGGCGCGAACTCACGAACCAGAACGATATCCTAAATGCGTTTTCAGGAGTACTAGGCAAGCTGTACTCAGGAGTACAGAACACTTTTATGGGATTGCCTAAACCAGATTTTGACACCGCAATTCTCTGGTACACAGAGCCAATAACAAAAGATCGAGAATTTGACGGCACGTACCAGCTTCCTTCATGGACTTGGGCTTCAAAGGAATCACTGGACATCCAGTTCGCGGATTTTTGCGCTTCACTTACCACCTGGAGTTTCTGGGGCTTCCAAGAAAACCAATCCGTTCTGACGCTTATACGAGCTTCTGGGAGTACACTGGAAAGATGGGACAGAAACTCTGAAGTCCCTGCTTACCTGATTCATGCAATATCATTCGGTTGCTTCGAAAGCCTCTCGTCCTCGGAACTATCACATATGGTATCCGGGATTTCAAAAGAAAGCTACAATGAATTCGCTAAGCAACGGTGGCCTACGTACCAAAGTTTCTGGGAAGAGGTGTATTCGAAAGAGTATGAAAAATGGCTTATAAATCTCATTAGCAGCAACGAAGAGCTTTTTAGGCGTCTTCATGAAGATAAACGTCGTCTTGCAGTTCGGACTGCCTTGTCCAAGTTCAGGATCTTTGCCCGGGATATCCACTCATTTCACAGCACCGACGTATTTGCAATACTCAGCAAAAACAATGATGCTATTGGCTTCGGTAGGATCCCTTACTATTATCTTACCGAAAAATCCAAGGGGCAGACATTTGATTTTATTGCCCTATCTATCTGCTACGTCTTTGAACCGATATTTGAGAAAAACTCTAATTACTTCAAGACCTCCAAGTAAGCTTAAAATATCGAAACTCCTCAAACAACACAGATTAGTTAACTTTAGGGCAGTGACGAGTTCCGTAAAATAAAGAAAACTTCGTCAGGCGATGACCTATACGAAGTACTTACAGTAAATGTCATGATTCTGGAATGGGACAAAGGTATCGCCAAGCGATTAGGTCTTGGTAAGGTATTATTTTCGCAATGGATAAAGTGTGAACGCGAGTTTAGGACTATTATCCTTGGTTAAATATGCTATCCAAGGCCATCCTTCCAAGCGGTATCCGTCAACACAACCTATTTATTCCAAGTATTGCACTATGATGTCGTCATAGTATTTTGATTTATATTAATTTATTTTTACCTTAAGAGTTCCTATATAGCCCCCAAGCAAAAAAAAGTTAGCAAGAGCCCCTAACCTAGATATTGTGTTAGACTATCAGGCCCTGTTTCTTCACGCATTACTCTATGTTTACTTTGCTTTTTCGTTGTTTCAACACCATGTCACTCCCCTGCTACCTTCTTTATGCGGACACATGGCTGCTCCACAATATTTGTATATAAAAGGTTTGCTGCTAGTCACTCTAAGAATTAAGCCGCGTTCTTATTCTCACTCGCACGGTTTCACCCAAACATGTCAACGCCACCTAATCAGGCTAATGTCAGAAATCCGCCCTGCACCGCTCGCTCTTTTGGCAGTT
>NW_022983723.1:0-3485 GCF_010093885.1 Aplosporella prunicola CBS 121167 | reverse complement strand
CCCAGCCCCCCCTCCCGCCCCCCCACAACCACACCCCACACCGCGCCCGCCAGACCGGCAACCCTTGCCCTGCCTTCTCCCCCCGGGGCCCCTGCCACGTCACCGCGCCGTCCCCCGCCCCGTGCCATCCCTCCTCGCCCTCTCGATCTTGCCGCGCGCCGGCCCGTACCGCACCCCCGCCGACGCATCATCGGGTATGGGGATCGGGAGGGGGATGCCGACGCCGGCTTCCCGGATCGACCACGTTGGTCGGTGGGTGGGCGCGTGCGTGCGTGCGAGGGTCGAGGTGGGGAGGGCATGGGTGTTGGTTATTTATAGGCGAGGGATAGAGAAAAGGAACGAGATGCATGAGTTGAAGTAGGATCGATGGCAGAAGAGTAACAGAAGAAACAACGAAGACGGACAAATAGCTAGAGATGAAGTCAAAGAAGATGAAGACAAAGGAAAAGGAACCGAAATCAAAAGTAATTGAATATTGACTTGAAGCTACCCAACCAAACCCAACCCATTCCGGCAGAGTATCGTAGATATATGACATGACACGTAGGTCGACAGACAGACAGATGGAAGAAAAAACGCCCATCCCTCCCCTTCTTCCCCAGCACTAGCACACCAGCGCCTCTCCGCTCTTTCGTTACCTCATGAGTACAATATCACCACAAACCTACTCTTCATCAATCGACTCCGGCTTCTCCATCTTCGCCGCCACCAACGCAATCAGCGCGGCACCCACGCCACTGCCATCCTTCGCAATACCGATACGGATGCGCTTCTCGCCCTTCTCACCAATCTCCGGGATTTCCCTCAGCGCGGTGCGGACGTGGTCCTCAAAGCCGGGGTAGAACTCCACGAGCGAGCCGTCAACACCAATGTCAATGACGTCCTCCTCAGAGGCGTGCGCAGTGCCCTTGTCCTGCGCGCCAGGGCCACGAGCAATTTCCGCCTTGACATCTGCCGTCGTCGTGGGCTGCGACGCCAGCTTGCCCGTCGAGAGCACAATAGCTGCGATGGCGACGGCGGACAGACGGGCCGCGCGCCGGCCAACCGCACCAGCGATCAGCTTAACGGCTTCGGCGTCCTCGGCGCTCGCGGCCGAAATACCGTAGTCCTTGTCGAGCGTCTGGCGCGTCATGCGCAGGCCTGGAGAAGTGTCGCCCTCGGCAATCGACAGGAACGACGTGTCAACTCCCCACTGCTTGAAGAGCGCTGAGCTCTCGGCAATGTTCGTTGTGCTGTGCATGTCGTTGGTCGCCGAGTTGTCGTCCTTGAACAGCGGCACCTTGGGGTCCTTGACCAGCTTGACGAGCGCCAGACGCAGGATCTCGCCCAGGAACATGCCTGACACACGCTTCTCGAACATCTGGATGCCAGGGTTCACCGACTTCTCGTCCAGCTCCTTGTCGTACGACGTGTTGGGAAGCACGTTCATCGAGTTGTCGAACGAACCCCACTCCGTGTTCACAATCATCTCGCCCGTCGACTTGTCGTAGACGGCCTCCTTGTCGCCCTTGAGCTTGGTCACCTTGTCCAGCTTCTCGACGTACGCGCCGTTGGTGCCGGTGCCGAAGATGGCACCGAGAAGGGTGCCAGACTTGCCGGGCGACGTGTACGACCGTGCCATAAGCGTGCCGACGGTGTCGTTGACCAATGCGGCAACCTTGACGGGAAGATGCAGCTCGTCAATCTCAGTCTGCAGCAGGGCACAGACATCCTTGCCC
Source organism: Aplosporella prunicola CBS 121167 (assembly GCF_010093885.1). NCBI lineage: Eukaryota > Fungi > Ascomycota > Dothideomycetes > Botryosphaeriales > Aplosporellaceae > Aplosporella > Aplosporella prunicola. Next base: position 1,767 of record NW_022983723.1, on the reverse strand, counting down.
ACGGCATCGGCAATGTCAAAGCCCTTGGTCCAGCGCATCAACAGACCCTTGTTAATGCCGATCTGGTGGACGGGGAAGGAGAAAGTGAAACCCAGGCTGAAGATTTCCTCTTCGGCGAAGCCTTGCTCCGACGAGATGGTCTTGCGCCTGCGAATGTGTCCATGGTAGTGCTCGCTGTGGTGGGCTTTGAGGAAGACCTCAATCTGCTTGGCGAGGAACGAGAACAGCTCCTTAGACGTCTTAGCAACCATCAACTCGCGCGGAATTGCGACCTTGGACTGGGTCAAGCTGAAGGTGCTGTTTCCGTGCAGCTGGATGGAGCAGACGCGGAAGTTGGTGCCGCCCAAGTCGACGGCCATGTACAAGCCCTGGAATGATGGTCAGCAAACCCGGGAGCGATCACGCACGTTCCATGCGTACCTTTTCCGTGCCATTGGGCACCGCGGTGACATAGGTGGGGATTTGGCTCAGGTCCGTTCCATTCTTCTGGAGACCCTCGTCTGCAGTGGCATGATGTCAGCACGCGCACACGACCACGAGAAGAAGACAGAGGGGGGAGGCTGTACGCACCCATCTGCCGGATGAATTCCTTGACCGACTTCCTGACCTGGTCAGGCGAGTAATCAAACTCGGCGGCCACGCGCTTAGCCTCTTCTGCCAGAACCATGTTGTATTTGACGGGGGTATAAAAGGTGTGGGAGGTATGCGTAGGAGGCGGCGGGACGGGGCAGGAAGGCGGGATTTTATGGAGAAGACGGAGGTGGTCGGTTGCGGAGGAGGATGCGGAGACCGGGGGGTCACGAGGGAAGATGGGGTGGGCTCGCGGTGGGGAGATGTCTGTCGCGAGGAAGAGGCGTGGTACGAGAAATTGGACAAGGAGGACGAGGGCAAGAAAGATGATCGGAAGGAAGCGACGGATGGACCGGAGCTCGGCGGGGTTTTGTATGGAGAAGAAGGAATTGGAAGCAGAGGGGTCCGGGGCAGACGTCCGTCTGCGGGCGCCGGAGGACGTCAGGGCTGCGACGAATTTCTGGCCGCGGCCCTAATTTGGCAGCGTGGGCGGGGCACACTTGGCGGGGCTGCCTACGTCACGGGCGTGAGATGCGGCGGCGGCGAGGGCGAGGATAAAGTAAGTGCGCGATTTCCAACGTGTCGACGCCCAAAGTTAAGGACAGGGAGGGAGTGTGGATGAAAGAAAGAAAATAAAAATAAAAAAAATAGGTGTCCACTACTACTGCTTGTCCGCTCTCCCGTCCCGTCGGTCCCCTCCCTCTCTCTGGCCTCTGCAGCTGCAGCAGCAAGCACCCACAGAACCCACAGCCCAGACTCCAGCCCTCCGCCCTCCAGGCCCCAGGCGTACTCCATCTCCGGCGCAGGTAACATCATCGAGTTGCGTCGGCGCCTGCACGGACTCGGCTCGGTCTCTTGTGAGGCCTCGTGCGCACCGCCGAGACCCCGACAGCCTCACCACATCTGCTGATACGTTGCAAAAATGTTCCTGTGCTTTCTCCACCCGTATATATGTCTGTTTTACTGCTAACCCTTTCCCGCGAACGCTGACTTACCCGCCCCCCGACGCCGGCAAAAATCAACCCTCTTCCACCATGCTTGCTTTCAATCCATTCGCTCTCATGCCCGCCCTCGGGCCTTGCTTGTTGTAGTATACAGTGCACCCCGCGCTACTCACGAAAGCAATCCACGGTGCTCAAACTGTAACATGTCTGACTTGTGTGTGTGTGTGTGTGTGTTTGAAGAGAGAAAACGCAA
>NW_022983722.1:0-3650 GCF_010093885.1 Aplosporella prunicola CBS 121167 | reverse complement strand
AGCACAGCTGCGCAAACATACTGGCAACTCCAGATATCGCTCAAGGCATGAGCTTTCCAATGTCACACTGGCATCTCGACTCAAAGTTGCCCTTACTCGCCCGTTCCTCATGGTCACCGAACCGATAATCATTCTATGGACTCTATACATTACTGTTGTATACATTGTCCTTTTCACCTTTCTTGACGGATATCCGTTTATTTTCCAGAAGACATATGGCGTATCGCAAGGTCTTACAAACCTTATTTTTATTGCCATGTTTATCGGGATATCGTTGATAGTCTTCGCGGTACCCTTTATTTACCGCCTTACAGCACGAGCGGTTAAAGCTGGAGGCTCCAATGGCTTCAATCCAGAAGTTCGTCTTTGGTATGCCATGATAACAGCTCCTGCTGTTCCAATTTCACTTTTCTGGATGGGTTGGACCGATAACCCGTCTATCAGCATCTGGTCTCCTATAATCAGCTCTGTTCTCTTCGGTTACGGAACGGTCGGTATTTTCATCAGCACAACTATGTACATCATCGACTCGTACGAAATGTATTCTGCATCAGCACTTACATTCGTTGTTTTGATAAGATACATAGTGGCAGGAGGAATGACCGTGGCGGGTCTACCGATTTACGAACGATTAGGTGTTCCCTACACATGTACAATTCTCGGTTGTGTATCGGCGGTGATGGTACCGCTTCCCTACGCCATGTACCGCTGGGGGCATGTTGTTCGGCTGAGGAGCAAGTATGCTACCTCAAAGGAATTCTAGAGAGACACGTGTAAGAATTCAGTGGTTTCGTACAAGCTTCTGGAATTTCTGCAATACTAAAAGGTGTATCTCTGGGACAGAAACATACGTTAGGTCTCTACCTATTACAGGAGTAACTTTTATTGCCGAAACATTTGCTTTGCTGGAGACAAACTGACCAAATATTCCTCAAGCTGTTGGACTATCAGGTCATATCTATTCATAATCATGTCAGACCATGTCTCTTCATACATTATTCTCTATATTCACTTTGCTTTTTCGTTGTTTCAACACCCTGTTACTCCCCTGCTACTTTCTACAAGCGTGCACATGACTGCTCTGCCTCTTCGTGTATATAAAGCTCGCTGCCAGTCACTCTTTCAAAAACAAGCCGCGTTCTCTCTTTACTCGCACTGTTTCAACCACACAATCCAATACAAGCTATATACCGAAAGCACCGAGAGCGTAGTGACTTTGAGAGAAGCGAGGGTTCCCATTGCGATCGTAGCCTTCCTGTGTTTCCCAGAGTGTAGTCGCATCCTTCTCAAGATTGCCTGACCAAGATGGCTTCTTTTCTTGGAGGAGCAATCGGAAAGCCACATTAGCTACGCAGTTTGAAGTCAGTACTGGAAGTAGTATTGTAATGCTGAGAAGCCCTGTCCCCAGGTGTTAGCCCGCCATTTCTATGGCTCAACAAGCCGTGCCAGGGCTGCCGACGTCGGCTCTGGTTTGACGAGCTCGAATGTCAATCACCTAATATACATTATATACTCGGCTTACTCGTCGCTCCTAATGCGTGTGCCAGACAACTAGAGCCGTGGTAAGGAACAAACGCAGCTTGCCATGCGATTCTGACATGTTCTGCAAGCTATCTATAATAAGCAGCATCGTCGCAGCACAGCGGCCAAGAATATCAGCCACCTTGGAAAGGATTCTACTAGAATGGCAGAGGTCTGCCGTTGGGATCGACGGGTTTCCCACAAGCTGCTGGTGAAAAGGGATATGGCTGGACCTTCACCCGGGCGAATGGCTTCGCCCCAATGAAATACGTATCGAGGACATACTTCTCCAGTTCCCCGATACCAAAGAGCCATCTTCGCCAGCTTTACGAGTACGTGCGGTGGTCTCGATATCTGTGAGTGTGATCCATGATGTGCGCTAGATGAAATTAAACGTTGAAGTCTCGAATAACCCAACTTTTCTCCGGGCACTAGGTTTGACAGTTTGATACCGTATGCACTCTAAAACGTGCTGCAGCTTGTGGCGAAGATCTTTCATGTAAGTAAGGTTGACTTTTGGCAAGAGGGGTCTTGTGTTGCGCTTAACGTCCCGCCAAATTGATCCGCGCCAGGCGAGTTTGCAGCGGGGCAGCCTAAATTAACAGCGGTAAGTATTACAGTATTGGCGAGTGCGACTATAGGCAGAGCGATCGCAGCAGCAGCAGCTCAAGTAAGCGGCGGTAGCAGAAGACAGAGCAGGTAATGCAATAAAATACAACAGCAGGTCCAGCAGGAATATGGGATTACAGGCGACAGCAGCGGGCAGAGCGACTGGAGATATGTCGTAGCAAGCGGCAGTTGCAGGTTAAGTAGACAGCATCGACTGGTTTAACAATATTATAGCGTGAGCAACCCTTTTTCGCCCCCAAAAGCTTCTTTTCAGCTCGGATGCAGTGAGCGATTTTTCAGGGGATGTTGCCTAGCTGCGTCCCCACAACACTTTCGCGCTTATATAGCGATATTCCCTTCACTTGAACACATCAATCTCAAGATCAATATGCCTGCAAAGGAAGGCGAAACAATTAAAATGTCTACACATGACGAAAAATCACTTTTTTCTATCCTTTGCAGCGAGAAGTGGTCATGGGGAGAGTGGGTGGGCCCGGACTACATCCAATTCTCGCCTGATGGCACAGGTGAAGTGCGTAGCTACCACCTCTCTTTCTACAACTTAAGCTTACACCACATGTAGGTTGTTCTCTACGGACAATTCTGGCCGTATCTTGCTCTTGTCTTTACCTGGGGCGCTTCGGACATTCTTTCGCAGCAGATAACCCTCCACCCCGGCCCTGAACCCGGCGCCGAACCTCGCACGCTCGCTCGCTTCTCTTTCACAGTTAAACTCACCCGACGCTGTGCACCATCCTGGGAACCATGGTTCGTGGATCGCGAAAAGCATAATGCACCTCTCCTTATAGACGCAGCCTTTTCGCCGCGCAAGCTCAATGTCTCACTCGAGGAAGGACATTTTCCTGCACCAGAGGAGGCGCTGGGGATGGAAACCACAGATGCCAGACAAACTTATCGATGCGGTCGCTTTGCCCTACGGTTGTGCTTCGACGAGTCGCCATTCCCGCGAGAGTCGGACTGGAAGGAGTTCCCCGGTCCTGGCAGCAACCGACAGAGTTGGTTATGGCATACCTTTGTAAACCGCAAGCTGTCTAGACGACCCGAAGATAGTGATTTTTCGTAGTCTTATTGCGATGTCGCGATGACGGTTACGTTGCGATAGCGCTTGCGATGCGATCCCGTTACGAAGTTAGGATTGGAGTACGGAACCTACTTATACCTAGGCCTAGGGGCGGAATAGGCTAGTACCCTCGCTTAGTATAGGATAAACTATATATACTTATAGGCTTACCTTACTTAGATTAAGAGAGCGGAGTCGGTAAAGTACCAGTATAGGCTAGCGGATAAGATAGTTCAACACCTTATCCTTATATATCCCCTATAGGCGTACCTACGAGCAGATATCCGTTCGCTTATAGGGAACCGATAGGAAGACATATCTTTTCTACTTAGGAGGAGAAGCAGGGCGGAGGACAGGCAGACTAGGAAACTAGTAGATAGGCTAAGGGAAAGTTAGAAACTAAGTATCAAGATAGTCCGGGTAGTAGGGTAGTTTCTAC
>NW_022983721.1:0-3594 GCF_010093885.1 Aplosporella prunicola CBS 121167 | reverse complement strand
GTCTTCGAGAGGAGGCCGGTCTCGGTGTATTTACGGAAGATAGCTGTAAGGTCTAGGATCCGTCGAGTTTCTTCCTCGTCTTCTTCTAGGTTAGCTGCTTGTAGTAGGTAGTCGAGGGCTCCGCTTAGGGCTTCTTTTGCTATAGTAAAGCCTGGTCGGAATCGGGTTCGGCGAGTATCGGTAGGGCGTTGAGTATACTAGATTGGAGAGTTGCCTACTACGTCTATATTCCTCTTACGCCTTTCTATGGGTTGCGGGTTGGCGTTTAGGGCGTTTGTAGACTCTCTCGTAGGTCTAGGGGTTTGGGTTGGGGTTATCGGTTTGTTTTCTATATCGATATCTTCGTCGCCTGAATCGGGGATAGGCGAAGATAGTAGGATCCTCCTACGCGTAGGCTCCGAGGAATTCGGTTCTTCCTAGGGGTTTTCTAGGGTGTTATCCCCTATCTCGGGCCGGGTTCTCCTGGTGGTTCGTACGTTGGAGAAAATCGAAAATCTAGTAAGAAGTCTAGGGAGAGTTTTTGCCTAGGGTTAGCGCTATAGCTAAGGCCTACGGCCTAGTGCGAACTGATTTAGGGTATTTTTAGGCTATGCTGATTCGATTAGTAGTGCTTTCGAGGCGTAGGGAGCGCTTATAGTGGCGTTTCCTTAGGTGTAAAAAAGATTAATTGTGAGGGACTGTACCTAACTATAGCTAGATAGTAATTCTACCCTTCGCTCTAGTCCGCCTTGAGGATAATTGTTCGGAGCTAAAGTACGTACGAACTTAGGTATTATTTAATAGGTGCTGCTGTAATAGTACTTATCTTTATAATAAACCTACTTGTTAGTGAATATCTAGCGGGTTTGAGAGTGCCTTAATGCGTGTGCTTATTCCTCGCCTTAGCTTTATGGCGAATAAATAGAGTATACCGCTAGCTGAAAGTTGCGATAGAGCCTATAGATACTTTACTAAGCTCGTTTCACCATAAATCCCCTAAGCTAAATTTAACTATACTAAGACAAGGTTACGAATAATTATCCGAATTCTCTACCGCATCTAGTATATAGATCTTAGTATAGCTACCTAGGATAACGAGAAGGTCCCGAGGAACTTCGGATATCCTCGATAGGCTTTCTTAGTAGTATACCTATCTCCTAAGCTATATCTTCTCCGTGTTGTACTATACTTAATCTTAGTTTTTACGTCTTTTCTATACAGCACTTATTTAACAATCATCTTTTTTTAACTATATAAATCGCATAAGCCTTATCATTTATCACTATACCTACCTGCACTATTTTCTTGCAACTACATGTAGAACCTTCTATATAAGCGTCCTGTTAGTAGGATTAAAGACGCGAGTTCTGTTCAAGTGGAAAATGTCTTCCCTAATCGGTGAATATCTGAATGGAAAATCCTTCAACGTCTGTATTTCAAAATAAGTTTTTTGGTCGAGCTGCGTTTATCATCGCAGCGCGCTTGAGGGAGGTTTTAAGGACATGCAGTTGTTTTCTTTCGGTAGCGGGGTCATAGGGTCTCCGCGTCTCCGCCCCGCCCCGCCGCCCCGCCCACTTGACTCATGTTTTTTCTAGAACTGATTCATGTTCTTCTTGGCACGAAGAATACCAAATTTCCAAAAGCCTCGGGTGCTTCGCTTTTTACAAGACGCTCTATCAGCACAAACAAATTGTGTTAATTAAATTTTTAGGCTCTTGTTTAAAATCACATTTTAATTTATAACCACAGCGGGTTTTGGCTGGTTAACGTTTGTTGCGTTTAGTGCATCCGCCCTCAAGACCTCCGCACTTCGCTTTGCACGGCTCGTTGCGACCGCGACCGCGACCGTAACCGTCCCGCCACCGCCGCACTGCTTCGACCACGCTCAGTACATCTACATCGCCGACCGTCCCAACTCTCCGCCGCCTATCGTCTCGTTCTGTTCATCTGACTGGGCCCATCTCTTATGATGTAGCAGGGTATTCGTATTACCAGTGGTTCCGCCCTGCTGCTCTCTCGCCCTTCGTGGGCGACCTTTCTCGCCCTACTTGTCTATCACAGGCAACGTCTGGATAGCTCGGACCGGGGATTTCTCTAGGAAAGGCGTACAACCCTACATGAACGGAGATGATGGATGGGAGGCATGGCGCGGCGACCGCACAAGCCGTAAGTGTACAAAGGTCTTCTGCGGAACGCTAGCCATTGGCCTGATTTTGAGTGTCAAGAATCCCGTCGTAAAACTATTACCTATGCATATCTTCTTTATCATTGTTTTTACTCCTTAACAGGTCCGACCGCGACCGAGTTTATCTACCAATCTATCCGTCCTCTATCCTCCGTTTCCTTTAGTAATACCTACAATATCCTCATTTTACCTATTAACTGACGCTGGTACGATGCACACGTACAAATAAGCGGTCGATAGATATAGAAAGGAAAACACGGTGTCTTCTCCGGCGACCGCATTAGTACTCCTATCTAAGAAATGCCAGCAGCAGCACACGACTTAGGATAATAAAATATGCTTATAAGACTCTAAGGAAGCGGTAATCCTAAGCCTTACATATATCCTATCCCGCTTTTATTATACAAACACTAATTAAATAAAATTATAAAATTATAAATATATTTTAAGTTATAATTTATAGTATATAATCTAAGACTTTAGAAATAACTAATATATTTTTTATTATAAAAAGTAATTGTATTCGAAATATCTTTAGAAGAAAGATATATATATCTTATGAAATGTTATTTTAAAATATACCATTTCTCTAAGATATACTATAACTCTTAAAGTAAAAATACTTAAATATATTTTATATTATACTATTTTCTCTGAAATAGATATAGCTTTAAAAAAAAATATTTTAAGAATAAAGTTTTTAGGAATATAATTTCTAAAGAAGCTATTTTCTAGGAGTTTTTTTTAAGAATAAACTTTTTTAAGAGTATATTTCTTATAAGAATATACTCTTTAGGACTATATTTTTCTAAATATATATATATATTTATTTATTTATCTTTACTTTTAATATTTATTAGCTATTTACTAGAAAATAGATTTTTTTTACGTATTTTCTAAGATATAAATATTAGTTCTTTAATTACTATATATTTATATATCTTAGAAATTCTTCTTATTTAAAAATATTTATAGTTTTAAAAATATATCTCGTTATTCTAAGAAGTTTATCTCGCTTTATTAAAGACATACTCTATATTCTTAATTATATTTCTTAAAACGGCTATTTACTAAGATGTAAATTTTTTTTTATAAAATTTAAAAGATTTATATAGTATTTCTAATATATATATATATATATATCTTAGAGTTTTACGCTATATATATAGTATTTAACTATTAAAATTATAGATCTTAGAATTATATTTAACGGCTATTTACTAAGATATATATTTTTTTCCGCGAAATTTCTAAGATATATATATTTGTATATCTTAGAGTTTTACGCTATATATATAATATTTTACTACTAAAAATATGTATCTTAGAAAACAAAAATTGAAAAATATATATATCTTAGAAATTTAGCGAAAAAAGTATATATCCTAGAAGTATATGTAAGAAATATATATATCTTAGAAATTAGTTCG
>NW_022983720.1:0-3704 GCF_010093885.1 Aplosporella prunicola CBS 121167 | reverse complement strand
AACTACATATAGACGTAAAACGAATCAATTAATTAATCAATCAATTAATCAATTATAGCGAGTAGCTAGGGAGGAAACTTAGTAGTATCTATACCGTCGAAAGGCTTAGGATCGGGGTACTTAGTAGAGCGGCTAGGAGCGGTACTTCTAGTAGTTATATCTATTAGGAGCTAGGTTAGCGTGCCTAGCTAAGTCTTAAGATTAGCCTCGCGCCGGAGGGCCTCTTTCTCGCGAGTATTAGAGTCGACGTAGGTATTTGCCTAGGCGGCTTAATTACGTAGGTGTTCGAAGATACCCTTAGGGTCTTGTTTTAGGGCGTTAATAATATCCTTAGCGTTGTTAAATAATTTATCTACTAGGGTTAGCTGCGTGCTAGAGTCCTAGTAAATTTAGTTATCTATAATAGTTTTTAAGAGTTTAGCGGTAATAGCACGCTAGTTCCTAGGCGAGATCGTTAGTTAGCGAGAGTCCGTCTATAGACGTATTTCTAGAACGAGGTATCCTAATTCCTAGGGTAATAAGGTAAGGGAATAAAGAGTAACTAGGTAAGGCGCTAGTTAAGAATTAGTAGTACTACGTAATGTTACGGTAATGAGGCGGATTTAAATTAGATTGCGTAGGATTAACTATAATTATTATTATTATATTTACCTCTGTCTGTGCTATATAGCTGCCTCCCGGGGGGCTTGTAGAGGGGTAGAGTAGCTACCGTTCCGCGTGATAAAAGAAAGATCCTCCGCGTCCTACCTATATATAAAAAAAGAGTTCGTGTGCGTATGAGTTAGACGGCTCTTACCGTCCTAACTAAGGTGCTACGGCCTCGCCGTAATTACCCTATCTTTCTAGGCTTGCTTCGCTTCTTCGTTCCTTCTGGTATACCTCTATTGTCTCTACTAGGTCCCGGAAGAGGAACTAACCCTTTAGGCCGAGAAGGCTCTTAATCCGGGACGTCGTAGTCGTAGTCGTTGGGTATATCTACCGAGAGGTATATCGATAGTTAATGAAGTGCTATTTCTCCTTTCGCTCTCTATACCCGTAGGTAAGAGCCGCGTCTTTATGGCGGAAGCGTTTATAGTACGTGGTAAAGTCCCTATGTCCTGAACGCTCCGCTAGGAGCCTGTGTAGTGTACGCCTTGATAAGGCGAGCTCCGGGTTCTTCTTTCCCACCTGGAGGCGAAGTCGTTGGTATGTAGCTGGCTGCTTTGTCTCCTACTACTTGTCGAAGAGTCTATTTCTCTCTGCCCGGTTTATTCGCCTGGCCCACGCAACCGTTGGCGTCTCGAATGGAGGTTCTGCAGTAGTAGCCGCCTTGGCGAGCTCGTCCGCCGCTTTATTTCCTTTAATCCTAACGTGTCCTGGGTACTAGCGTACCTTAACTATAGCTGGGAGGCTAGCGCGGAGGGCCTTAAAGTGCTCGAATTAGGCTTGTGAGCTATATAGTATATTCCCCTTAATGCCTTTAATTACTAAGGTGTTGTCGATGTAGCTAGCGATAGTGGGAGCCTAGAGGCCGTACTCTACGGCCTACTAGAGTCCCTCTACCGCTCCTCTAATCTCGGCGTCGAATACTTTAGCCTGTCCTATCCGTCTAGATGCCTCGTAAACCCTTACGCCTCCCTAATAGGCGACGAAGGCCTAAGCTGTACTAGACTATATAGACGAGCCGTTAGAGTAGATATAGAGCGTGTTAGGTCTATCCCGCTGTAGCTGGTGGGCGAATCTCTTCTGCCCCTGCTCTTTTCCCCGGAGCGTGTGATCTGGCCTCTAGTAAGTATAGGCGAGGAGTAGTAGCCTCTCGTACTCCGGCGTAATATATACTAGCCGCCGTAGCCGAGTGGCTTTCGTTCTAGCCTCTGGGTTAAGGGATAAGCGTCCTATCCTTCTTCCGGTCTCCGGATATAGGCGCGTAATAAGGGGGTGTACTGGATCTAGTAAGCGTAAGCGGAGTGAGGCCCGCTTTCTAATTTGCTAGAGTAGAACCGCCGCCGGTAGGATCCTAGTCTCCCTATGTAGGATAGGGATTAGCGTAGTACGCTAGATAGGAAGTGCTGCCCTTGCCGCGGCGCGGAGCGTCCGGTCAAGGAGTTGTGTAAGCCCACCCTGTTTGGACTCTACCGTTAGTGCCGAGCTATTGTATGAGGGCTTGTAAGAGCCTTTATACTATACTTCTACGCCGTAGGCGACTACTAGGATAATATAGGTCTTTACCGCCTTAACGGCTGCTGCCGGGGGCATGCCTTTTACTACTCGGTTGAGATTCCTAAGGTGGGCCGCTACCTTATATCCTCTTGCGCTCTATACCTTAACGTGGTGCCGAAAGGAAAGCTTAGTGTTAAAGTATACTCCTAGCTAACGTACTGGTGCCGTGGCCGGCTAGATCGTGAGGTTTAGGAGACTGATAGAGGGGTGCGTAGCCCCTCTCTGCCTGGTAAAGTGCAGCAGTTCAAACTTGTCCGGCGCGAAGGCGATTGCGTTCTCTTCCCCCTACTGTAGCGTGTCCCGAAGGTCTTCCTGGAGGGCCGTAGTAGTGGTTTAAAGTGATGTACCCGTGTGGAGGAAATTTATATTATCCGTATACGCGAACCTTGCCGCTCTGTTCCGCCTCTGGAGGAGGGGGGCGAGGTAGAGTATGTAGAGAATTAGTGATGTAGGGGACCCTTGCGGGATACCGTACTAAAGGTCCTTCTTACTGGTTGTGGCTGTCTTAAGTCGAACTCTAGCCCGCCTTCCTATAGTAAACTCGTACGCCTACCGGACTAGCTGGTCTAGCTAGCCTTGTTGCCTTAGGCGGAGCGCGAGCCGGTTAGGAAGTACCGTATCGAAGGCGCCCTGAACGTCTATTATTAGTATCGAAGCTACCTTGTTTTTCCGGAACGTAAGTTTAATGTCGTGTATAGTATAGGCTGTAAGATCTAGAGCCGACCTTCGCTGTAGGGCTCCGAAGTATTACGGGTTAAGGAGCTAGCGTTAGATAGCGAGAATTCCTATCCGGCGCGCTACTAGCCGCTCTAACCCCTTACCTAGGTAAGAGAGTAGGGTAATCGGTCTGTAGGCCCTTACGCTAGTTAGGTCCTTTCTAGCCTTTGGGATGATAGATACTTCCGCGGTCCGGAAAACCCGGGGGTGATAACCGACCTAGAGGCAGCCCTAGTAGAGCCTAACTACGTGCGGTCCAATCTCCCCCTATGCTGACTGGAGGAGACGTACTGTGATGCCGTCGACTCCGGGGGTTATATTTCCTATATAGATGTAGTAAGTTTCTGCTTCGGTGTAACGAGGCCTCTTTAACCTAGGCGTTGGGATTGCCTAGCGGGTGAATAGGTTCGAAGGGTTTACCTTGAAGGATAAGAAGTGTAGGAGCTGAGAGATAAGTCACGTGAAGGATCGGGTGTAGGCGTGTTACTATTAACCTAGGAGTATAGATTGATACTTTAAGTTGACTACGAAGGTCCTATCTAGTGCTAGAGAGCGTGGTCTAAATACATGTAAGAGATGCTAACAATCTAGATCCTAATCCCTTGGATTAGAGGGGTTGGATTTGTAAGTCTTGGATCTGTATAGATCTAAGGTGGGTCCTGTACGTGACCCGGTGCTACTTTTCTAGCGACTAGCTTCTTATAACCTGATAACCACCTTTCCTTTCGTAGGGCGAACGCGATAATTATCTTTACGATCGTCCGCTGTTCTTCCTTAGTATCGGTTTG
>NW_022983719.1:0-3803 GCF_010093885.1 Aplosporella prunicola CBS 121167 | reverse complement strand
ACAACGAAAAAGTAAAGTGAATATAGAGGATAATGTATGAAGAAACATGGCCTGATAGTCTAACACACCCCCTTCACGAAGAATAGTGTATTGTTCTTTGTGAGAGAAGAAAAGGTAAAAGAAATTGACCTGGGTGAGGGTTAAAGGTTGAACCTGCAAAACAATAGCCATGCTGTGGGCGTAACTATTGTTCTGTAACTGTCCTAAATTCCACTAAGCTAATGCTGAAACTCGAGTGTTATAGAGCAGCCGTCCCTATAATTTGGATGAAATGTGTTCGACTACCCCTATATATATAGGTTACATTGAGAATGTACCAGATATATGCGTATAACTTGTGCAAATTGAGTTTTGGAAGAAGAAGACTAAGGGTCTAAACTTTATAAGAAAAAACTTTAGGTATAGAAGAGTAGGAGTCTTTAATTTAGGTAAGAAAAGTTTAAGAAATAGTCGAGAAATAGATTAGTAAAAGTAGCGTTTTCCTAGTAGACGAATAGGTTTTTAGGAGTTTTATGCTATATAAACTAAACTTTGTGAGTTCTTTCTTCTAGTTTTAGAAGAGAGTTGTTTATCAATTTGGAGTAGTTTGGTTTAGGATTAGGCTGGAAATTGTTTAGTGATCCTTAGTGCTGGTTGGAGATTTAGCTGTTTAATAAACAACTGGTGTCTTCCTTTTGGTAGGGGTTTTATGAGTCTATCTGAGACGGTTTCCGCTGATGGGGTCTATTGAATATGGATGGATTGTTTCTGAACTTCTTGTCTAACCTAATGGTAGTAGATATCTACGTGTCTGAGTTTTGTTGTAAGCTTTAGAGAAGCTTCTTGAAGAAGGCGGATTGTCTGTTGATTGTCGTATTGTATAGCTGTTTTGTAGCCTGTGTCGAAGCTAATTTCTTGAAGGAATCTATCCTACTATAGAGTTTCTTTTGCTGTGTGTGAGAGGGATAGTAGTTCTGCTTCCGTGCTGGATGTTGTGACTATCTTCTGTTTACTAGCTTTCTAGTTAATTAGTCCTTGGAATAGCTAAAAGATAGATCCTTAAAAGCTCTTTCTAGATTTAGGGTCTGTGGTAAAGGAAGCGTCTGTGCTGTAAAGAAAGATATCTTTTTATGCTAGAGAGAATCCGTTGTAAAGAATTGAGAGATCTTTTATATAAAAAAGATATTAGAGAACTCTATTTACTAGTTCTTAATATCTTTAAGAAGGATTGCGGAGATATTCTAAGAGTTTTAAGGTAGCGAAAGAGATGTCTGGTCTTATAATAACTACTGTAAAGTTAATTAACCTAATTTTCTACTAGTAGAAATAGATTTCTTGAGCTATTGCTTAGCTAGAAGACTTAGTAATTTCTTCTAGAGGAAGTAGAGTTTCTAGTAGCCTTGAATTCTCCTAGAGGTTGAATTTGTTGGAGAGTTTTTTAATGTAGGAGTCCTAGTAGAGCTAGAGCTTTCTTTATTCTCTGTCTCTTACTACTCGGATTATAAGGAACTAGTTAATTTCTCTAAGAGATCTGATTTTAAAAGTATTTAATAGCTTCTGTTAAAAGAGATCCGCGTATCCTGTATGCTTTTTGTAATAGATAACTATAATATTATCTATAAAGAAGAAAATAGTAATTTTACTATTTGTGAAGATATAGTTTGCTCCTAGGACTTCTTCTAGTTCTAGTTTAAGAAGTTCTTTTAAAAGAAACTTGTACTAGAGAGCTAGTAATTGTTTAAGACCGTATAAAGCCTTATAGAGAAGAAGGTAGAACTGAAAGTTCTTTGTGGCTGGATATCCTTCTAGTAGAATATAGTAGATATCTTCGTCTACGTCGCTGTTAATAAATGTATTAATAGTATTAAATTGTCTTGTTTCTAGGTTATAGGCAGCTGTTATTGCTATAAGAGCTCTGAAGGTTTTTACTATAAGTATTGCTGTATAAGTATCTTATTCTGTGGATTGTAAATCTCCTCTAACGTAGAGTCTTGCTTTGAATTTGAGAAGATTTCCTTTAGTGTCGAATTTGTACTTGAAAACCTATGTGAGAGGTACTGGAAGCTTATTAGCTTTTTCTGCCTATTGGATTAGAACTTCTTTCTAGGTATTTTTTGCTTGAAGAGTCTTGATTTCTGTACGTAAAGCTTGTTGGAATTCCTTTGAGAAGGAATGCTGAAGTATTTGTTTATAGTTTGTTGGTTCTGGAGGAAGAGTATCTCTGTAGAGATTTAATTTTGGGTTTAGTAAAGAGAAGGAGCTGAGAAAGGAGTTGTAGAAGCTTGAGTTCTTGTTGGTATCCTTGAGTGCCTGATTATATTAACTTCTTCTTATTCTTTTTGAAGATTCTGAAAGAATGTTGCTTGGGTTAAGCTCGCTTAAAATTTCGGTAGCTCTTAGAGCTATATTCCTTTTCTTCTTTTAAGAGGTTTGCTGAGTTTGCGTTGGTTATTATACTTGTATATTGCTGAGAGTGCTTGAAGTGTTTATTGAAGATGCTTCTGATGGAGCTGAAGGAGAAGGTTCTCTTGTAGAATCTCTTGTTTCTCTTGTAAGAGATGGAGAGGGAAGATGAGTTCTTTCCTATAGTTTCTCTTGTATTGGTTGTAGATTCTATTAGAGCTGAATATCTTCTTCTTCTTCTAGTTCTTCTGGAAGTTCTAAAGGAGAAGGGATTGAAAGAGTTTTAATAGTTATTAGCTATTCTAGTAGTTATGCTAGATCTAGTTCTTCTAGATTGTAAAATTCTTCTTTATTGAAGAGAAGGTCTCTGGTTTGGATAACCTTTCTTTAGCTTAGAATCTAGATGCGAAATATATTAGTTGAGGAGTATCCTAGTAGAAAACCAATGTGTGCTCTTTGTTTAAGCTTGTTTAATCTAGATATATCTTTTCTTAGTGTATAGGCTTTGTAGCTAAATATTCTGAGGTGAGAGAGATCTGGTTTGATTCCGGTTGCTGCTTGAAAAGGTATCTTCTACTAATTTTATCTTCTTGGAGTTCTGTTGTGGATATATCCTGCTGCCTTGATAATTTCTAGCTAAAGGGAAGCTGGGAGATTTGCTCCTATTCGTATAGTTCTTGCTTTATTAAGAAGAGTTCTTCCTAATCTTTCTGCATGACTATTTTGTTCTAGAGTGTAGGGAGTAGAGAATTCGATTGAGATGCCTTGATTTTTAAGATCCTTTTGAAAGTCTTAAGTGAGAGATTTTTCTCTATCTGTTCTGAAGAAAATAACTTATTTCTTGTATCTTGTTTTGATGAATTAGAGAGTATTATTAATATACTGGATTAAGTTTATCTTGTTTTAGTGCGTGTAGATAAAAGTGAATCTAGTAGAGATGTAGGCGAGGTGGGAAATATACTGGTGTTTGTTGAAACTAGGTTTGATTTGAATTAAATTAAATGAGATCCTGTAGAAAGGTTCTTGTGAAGATTCTTCCTTGTTTAAAGATCTTGAAATGACTTTATAGATCTTTAATACTGCGTAAGTTTCGCATTAGTGAGTCTTAGGAGCTAAGTCTTCTATAGAAATAGTTACTCCTTGTGTTGAGGATTCGAGGTAATTAATAGCTTCTCTATTAGTATGAGTAAGTGTTTTATGCTACGTATTTGCGGAAGCTTTACGTGTGAAGAAGGAGTGTTCTTGCTGAGAAGACTAAAGGGAAGAGTTGTCTTCTAGTAGATACTAATTATATTTGAAAGAGATAGTGTAAAGGGGTTTCTATTCTTTATATAGAATTATTTTTTCGGAGTCCTATTGAAATCCCTTTTCTTAAGCTTGTTTGAAAGAGATAATGTTAGTAAGATATCCTAGAATATAGG
>NW_022983718.1:0-4121 GCF_010093885.1 Aplosporella prunicola CBS 121167 | reverse complement strand
CCCGCCCGCCCGAAGGGCCCGGGCGGGGGCGGGCGGGCGACTGGGAGGCCTGGTGGTGGCATGCTGACGGACTCCGAACTGCTGCGCTGGCACCCACGGCCTCGAGTCGTGAGACGTGCCGCTTTGCCGGCTGCGGAGCAAAGGCGGAGAGACGGAGAAGCGAAGAGATGGAGAGGCGACGAGACGAAAAAGTAAAGAGGCAGATGCAAAGATCCATAGAGGTAAAGAGGAAGAGCGGCAACGCTGAAGAGATCACGGGCAGAGCTGACCGGTGGAAGAGGTGTGCGCGGTGTGACGTGCCATCAAGTAGGGGAGATGCGTTGGTATCGTCAACGGCTCGCGCCTGCCGAGAAAGACAGTTCCGTCGGGAGCGGCTTCCTCCGCATTACTACCAACAATGGCATGAAACACTCACTGCCAAAAATAGATACTACACCCCCAAAACCTCCCGCGTAAACCAAGGCCTCCACACCCGCTCCACCCACCCTATCAACCTCCGCATACTCGCAAGCAGTTTATAAATCCCTTTCAGCTCCCTCGTATCCCCAATCTGCACCTTGCTATACAGCGTCATCTTGTCCGCTTCATCCCACGTCGCCCACAGCAGCCACCACACGCTGCCATTAACCATGAGCAGCGGCACTGGAATAAACCTCGGTCTTCTCGACGCCGTCAACACCTGTAGTTGCTGGAATCCCGCAGCAGTCCAGACGGTCAGCTGAACGAGTGCTTCGCTTTCTGTGCGGTTGGAAGCTTTGGTCTCGATGTTCAGGGCAATTGGCTGGAAGCGCACGGATTGGTAGCGCGTCTGGTTGATGCTTTGATGCTCCACCGGCTGGGCTTTGAGGAGTTTCTCTATGCCGGTGGAGATGTGGGTGTCTGTGGACGGGAGGATGAGGGCGTAGTCTACCATTTTGGATTCGATGGAGAGGCCACATAGGAGGCGTGGGATGAGTGTGGGGGGCTGGATTTGTGCGCGGGTTCTGAGATTCGTTAATATGTGCAGCTCTGCCGCGTAGTGGCGGCAAGTTTGGGGGACGAACATGTTGCGGAATTGAACTGCCTTGTTCCGCTTGAGCGCGAGGCGCAAAATGCGACAATGTACAGACTCGTTCCAGTCTGGCTCAGCGACCGAGTCAAGCGAGCACCTAGTCGATTCCTGCTGTATCTCCACCGCTTCGTCAAGTTCGGCAAGGAGGTGCTGCTTGCTCAAGGCAGTGTCGGCCAGATTATAAGGACGCAGGGGCAGGATTTCTGTAGCGGCCTCAAACTCGTCCTTGATGGCTCGAGGCACATATTCCTCGCCATCTGCAATCAGCTCCAACTCCGCCAACACTTCCCTGGCAGTTGCATCCAGGTCGCCTTTGTGTGTCGCCAAATCCTTCAGCTCGAAGCCCTCACCCACCATGCGCAGGTCTCCCATTGTCTTTACAGGGCTCCGCGGCCGCCGGCCCCGGGACGTGGTGCTGCTCGCGTCCGACACCGACGCCGACGCCGACGCTGCGCGGCTTGGGCTCCATGTGGTGGAGGGGTCTGAGGCCGGTGTGAAGACGATGCCGTCGCTGAACGGATGGGGGGGCCGAGGCGTCTCGTCTTCATCGAGTATCTCGTCTTCGTTGGGGGTAAAGGCGGCGCGGGGTCTTTGGTTGTTCGGTGTTCGGGGCGGAGGTCCTGCGGAGGTGCCTGTCAAAGCGGCGCCTTTCTTCGACAGCCGCGCCGACTTGCGCGCGGACCTTGCTGGTGTCGCGGGACCGGCCATTGCGCGCGCGGCAACGTTGACGTCCAGGTCCTGCAGAGCGATGCGCGGCCTCTTTGGGTTGGGCTGGGGCTTCGAGAGAGACGGCCGGCGGCGCTTGACATGCGGCGAGGGGGGTGAAGGAGGCAATGTGGCAGCGGGAATGCTGTGCAGCCAGGAGAGCACTTGGACGGGGTGCATGGTGTCGAGGGATGCGGTCCCGTAGATTGAGGTGGTTGTGTTGTTGTGTTTGATGTTGCGGTCGCACAGCAGCGTTGCGGGGTGCGACCGGAGGATCGCCCGCGCCTCCGCAATCCAAGTCAACCATGGCCTGTTTTATCGAGTCCATTGGCCTCTGCATGCGTACCTGGACCCCCGGCGTCGGGTCACATCACGAACAGCCGGCGGCCAGAAAAAGACCTCCGCGTGGCAGGCTCGCAGCGAGGGCCTCGGCCGTGGGAAACCAGCGGCCTGCCGGACTGGCTTGCGGAAGACTGTTCCCTCTCGCAATCCTCTTCCCACCCTCATTATCCATTCCCAAGCTTTTTGACCGCTACCAGAATCTTCCCCTCCATCCACGTGTGTAAACTCAGTCGTCAAGCCCTCGGCTTGGGCTGGCGCAGGTGCTCATTCTCCTGCCTTTGTCATGGCAGGCAGCGAGCGGCAAACGCTTGCGCGAGCAACAGCAGGCGCGCTGAGGTGAACGAATGATGGCATTCAAATGAGCGACAGGCAGCCGTCCAGGCAGGAGGAAAATGCGTGCGAGCGAGCCACGCGCGCAGGTCGAGCTGAGCGAGGCCGTGACGTCATGTCGTGCGCGAGACTTGCGATCGAGGGGCGGCTCATGCGTGCAGCCGGGTATGCATCCAAGCATGCGAAGGAAGCATTTAGACTGTGCGGAAGACGTCGGGATTCGTGCGCATCGTGGTGGTTTTTCGGAGGTTGTCAAGGTGGTGGGGGTGGCGCCGGGTCATTCCCGAGTGGGCTGCCTCGGCGAAGCGGTCGCTACCGCCGCTTTCACTGCCACGCTACCCTGCGCCGTGGGCAAATGAGGATCTGTGAACGTCCAGACGGCACCGTTGTACTGTAGCCCTTGCAAGTTAGCCCTAAACAAGACCTTGGAGACCCTACCGGAATATCCCGGGCAAGCTGTCATTCACAGCGCAACTGACACACTTTGCACACCACTTAAAACTACCTAGCTCTTTTTAGGCTTCCGCAAAGTTTTCTCTTCTTTCATAACTCGTCCATATCAACCCCCAGAACTGGCAGTTCTAAATTACTGACTTGACTTGGCCTGCCGTGCTCCATGACGGCGAACGTGACTAGGTTCCAACTATGAAAAGTCTCGTGGTAAGCATGAAAAATTTGTAAGTAAGCGCGGTATAATGTCTAGTGTCGTGTCTAAACTAAGGTTTTCCCATCAAATCCAAAGGAACATCAGGAAGACATAAAGACAGGGTACACCTAAAGGGTCAGCCTGGCGACAACTCTGTCGATTTGTATGCATATGCGTCAGACCTTAAATGATACAGGGGAAGTGAGCGATATAAAGACGGCGCTGCCAGAATTTCTCGAGTGTCTTGTTAAAGGACAGCCTATTTAGCATTTTCAAAAAGTACTCTAGGTTTTCCTAGGGTTGAGTTAGCTTAGTTGGCCTGTTGAAATCATGCGCTGGCTAGGACTTCTCAGTAACTCAAGTAGTGAAGACCGAGTTGGCCGAGCGGATTCCGAAAGCATGGGACCGACTGGACAAGCTGAGTCTGAAGAAGTTGGCTCGCTCCATGAGGGACCGGTGACAGGCTATGTTCGAAGCGAAGGGATACTAGACCAGGTTTTGATGAGAAATTGATGAAGAATCGAATCCTGCTTAAATTGAGTGACCTGCTACTACGTGGGTGGCTGCATTGTTGTTTCGTGTCACTGCTTGCCCAGCGAGCCGTGACACCGCACTGTAGCCTCCGCTGGTTTTATAAGTTATGTTGTCCTCTCACGCTTCGTCGACGATACAATCAGCTACCTTCCCATCCGACGGCTACGCCGCCGTGTCTGTTCCACCCTCGCCACCGCATTTTTTTCCGCCACCCCGCCTACGACGATAGAAGCAATGTCTTGTTAGCTCTCGTAGCATCCGACCACCCTACTGGTGCCTAAGCCATGAGACAGCTTGGCTGGCATGTGGGATATTTGCTGGGAATCGATCGGATGGCTACTACTGCGAGAAATAACTAGGCTCCGCCGGTGCGGTTGCGATACCTCCGGATGGCAGCCTCAATAACGTTCGACGGATACACCAAACCAGCTGCAGCTCTAGACCACCCTGGCCTTCCTCAAGGATCCCCGCTCTCCCCAATCCTATTCGCCTTCTACAATGCCGACCTGGTAG
>NW_022983717.1:0-4267 GCF_010093885.1 Aplosporella prunicola CBS 121167 | reverse complement strand
TGTAATGCAGGAGATGGGAACGAAAGATGGCGCAAACGGTTTATGTGGTTGTAGAGGTATTATGGCGCAGCCTCTACAACGAAAAGAACGGATACGGGGCGCCACCAGCGCTTAATGTCTTGGCTGACCGGGGTTTCAGCTCACTACGGTATATAATGCATCGGGTTGGGGCTGATGGCAGCGCTTAGGCCACCGAGGGTCGCCCAGCGCATCCGTCTTACCCTGCTTTGCGAGAGTACTGATAATTGGCGACCGGCGGAGAGCTGATACATGCTGCAGATGCATAAAATCCAATAGTTTTAATCAACGAAAAAAGCTTACTAAACTATATAATAGCTATTTCTTTGTATGCAAGATCTTAATTATCTACTAAAGTCCTTACTCGCACCACGTGGTACGAGACTTATCTCGGCGTGCACTGTCCGGGCTTTATCTAGAATGCCTCTACCGTCGGCGGGAGCGGGGGCGCATGCACGCACAGGTCAGCCAGCGTCAGGGCGTCAGGGCGGAGCTCTTGCCGGTCGCATCCGTCTACCACAGTCCAGGGTCTACAGTTTGCCTTCGCTGGCTGTAAATACCGCGCGCCTCCGCTGACCACTTACATGCGCGCGTCGCACTGAGTACCCGCGTGCCTAAGCCACTGACGTTGCTGGTTGCATTGCAGCTTGCCTCCGATAATACACGAGTTTAGCCTTACCATTTATTGTTACACAACAACCTTACCCCCTTACATCATTCATTTATCTACTTACTCTGCGCGACTAAAGATAAGTTAAATTACCATAGATGCGTATAGCCTGTAGAATCATTACTAGGAAGGCATAAAAGATAAAGGCATAAAAGAGAAAAGCATGAAAGGAAAAAGCATGAAAGGGAAAAGCACGAGGTAATTAAAGTAGTAAACGAATATATAAATACAAAGCTAAACTGAAGAAGTACTAGCGGTTGCCTATTATAGGGGGTGGTGAACTTAACCGGGGCCTAATTATAGCAGGTGAGCTGGCAGTCAGATGAAGGATGTACCCCGCACCTGGTGTTACATATTTGCTATAGCCCTAAACAATTTCTATAAAGGCCTGAAATTACCTGTTGTCTTTCGGTATCCAGACTTTTGGCCTAGCTCCAAGTGATATTCACTCATGGCGCAAGCGCAAGCAACGACGCAGAAAACCGAGAGCGGACCGAGCCCGCTTGACTTAGAAGGCATCTGTCTTCTCTCTCTTGGTATGTCGCTCTATTTATAAACCGTATACTAAGAGGGGCTACTATAACTGCTCCTTTATCTATCTCGCCATACCATGAAGTTTAATTTTGCTAACTATTATGGCCTAGATGGAGGTGGCGTCCGCGGATTATCGAGCCTTTACGTCCTAAAGCGCCTGATGACGAAGCTCAATTATGAGCGGCATGAGGATGGTCTCCCAGCTGTCAAGCCATGTGAAGTATTTGACCTTATTGGTGGTACTAGTACTGGCGGGTACGTAGGCTTGATATCTCCCTGTCGTGCCTATTCCTAACTTTTCTAGCATTATTGCCATCATGCTTGGTCGGCTCGAGATGGACGTTGACGCCTGCATCTCAGCCTATACCAGGCTAATGAAAAATGTTTTCGGAGCGAAGGGCGTCCTTCCGGTAGACTGGAAAGGTCGTATAAAAGCCCGACTCGACTCTGAAAAGCTTAAGGGTGCCATTGAAGAAGTCCTCCATGAATACCAAACCCCAGAAGATGCCCGCCTAGATGATGGGGTTAAGCGTGGGTGTCATGTGTTAGTTTACCGCTATCTATTAATTAGGCTTACATGACTGATAGTTCTTAGGTTCGTTTGTGCGGCTTCGAAGGAATCTAGTGATATTACCCGTTTACGCAGCTACAGATTACCTGATGAAGATAGCACTTCCGCTACCGTCTGTGAAGCTGCCCTTGCCACTTCAGCAGCGACATCATTTTTTGAGCCAATCACAATAGGAGCACGCACGTATGTTGACGGTGCGTTACGAGCCAATAACCCGGTTGTCGAAGTGAGGAACGAAGCCTCAAACATTTGGTGCACCAACACGGGAGATTTGAAACCTCTCGTAAAGTGCTTCGTTTCTATCGGGACCGGAAATCCGGGAAAGAAACCGATCGAGGACAAAGCAGCGAAGTTCTTTCTCAAGGCACTGGTGCAACTCGCCACAGAAACCGAGAAAACGGCGGAAGATTTCGTTCAGGATTGGCGCCAACACTTCGACCAGAAGCGATACTTTCGTTTCAACGTCCAGCAGGGACTCCAGGATATTGGCCTTGAAGAGTACGAAAAGCAGGGTGCTATTGAGGCAGCTACCGATGCATACCTGAGTGAGATAGCACAGAAGTTTAGCCTTCGAGATTGTGCATCAAATCTCAAGCAGAAGCAAAGTGTGTATATTGAGAACTTTGTCTAGTCTTTTTTTTTTTTTTTTTTTTTAGGTTAGAAAAAAAACATGAGTTGACCATGGGCAGGCATTACAACGCTCGACGTTACTGCGAAAATCAAAGTATGCTTTAGGAAGTCTAGTAATACGGAGAGACATTTATCCTTACTTACTTTGGTAGGAATACAACATTGACCGCCAACTCGAGCTACGAACCGGTACAAACCCCTGAGTAACTATTAGGTATATCGCTAACTTATTGAAAGCTACCGTGTCTCTCCAAACCTATTATGAGGTTCCCCATATCGCCGTTTCCAAATTTTTCGGACGGGAACAGCTTCTATGCAATATCGACACATGCCTCAAGCAACAACGAAATGACAAGGCGAAGCCTACAACAGTGGTGTTGCAGGCAATGGGGGGACAAGGAAAGAGCCAAATTGCATTGGAGTACTGTAGAAGGTCAAAAGAAGACTATCGCGGCATCTTTTGGGTCGATGCAACCTCAAGAGACACAGCAGAAAGAAGTTTTGAGAACATTGCTACGAGGCTTAACAAGGTAGCCGCAGACAGTGCATATGACGTCGCTGCAATGGTCAATCTTGTGTTGGATACGATCGGACAATGGAAACAGCCCTGGTTACTTGTTTTCGATAATTATGATCGCCTCGAGGATTTTCGAACCGTTAGGGACTTTTTCCCTGATTGTAGGTATTTTTGAAAAATAAAGCAACTTCATGCTAACATTCTTAGGCGGCCATGGCTCTATCATCATTACCAGCCGGCACGAGGGTGTGAAATTCTTGGGAAAATTGATTCCCATTCCATCCATGACAGACGACGGGGGACTAGAGCTTCTACTCCGGGATTCTCCACCTCAGCTTTCTGAGAGCGATCAGTACTATGGCGAACAGATCGTAAGACGTCTTGGTGGCCTTGCCCTAGCGATCGAACAAGCCGCTGCCTTTATCGATTTTCGGCAGATGGAGTTGCCGGACTTCTTGCCAATATATGAGAAAAAGAGAAAAGAAGTACTACAACATACGAGAGAGCTCTGGGAGTACCGAAGGCATACACATGACTCAGAAGAGAAGGTAGAACTAACGGCGTTCACGACATGGGAAATGAGCTTCGAACAAATCAAAGGTCGTGACCAGGATTATCGAGAGGATATAACGAGATTTTTAAGCGTGTCTGCTTTCCTTGAGCCTTCGAAGATTACGGAATACCTCTTTCGTAAGGGTCACGAACTGAACCACGCATCGATCCACTGGCTCAGCATTTTTACTTTCCCAGACTCAGACTCAGACTCAGGCTCTGACACAACAGATGAAGATAATATACGGCCATGCTGGGATCAAAATGAATTCGAACAAATACTTCAGCACCTCCGTCGCCTGTCCTTAATCCAGAGCACCCAAAGTACGAGGACAAGCATTTGGTTCTCGATACATCCACTTATACGCGACTGGCTCCAGTTACGGGAGAAATCATCCGTCCGGAAAGAAATCCTACGAGAAGTTATTAGACTAGTAGCATCGGTAATATATGATGCAATAGAAGGAGCTCCCCTTGAGATCAAGCATGAACTTCTCACACATCTTGATTCATGTATGAGTAACCACTCATTGCTTGAGGCTAGAGAGCTAGGCAGTCTAAAGATGGGATTCGAGACAACAATCTTCGGTGAATTTTATAGGTCCCAAGGGCATTACAAAAAGTCAGAAGAACTTTTTGAAATCCTTCTACGGGAGGAAGAATCAAAATTAGGACAGGAGCACCCAGATACGCTGTCTAGCATAGCAAATCTCGCGTCAACGTTTTGTGACCAGGGAAGGTGGAAGGAGGCAGAAGAGCTAGAGGTGCAGGTGAT
>NW_022983716.1:0-4403 GCF_010093885.1 Aplosporella prunicola CBS 121167 | reverse complement strand
GCTGTGCCGGTTCGTTTGGCGCCGGATTTAGGTCCCTGGGAGCGCTAGTTGTTACGTTCCCTTCTGATGGTTGTGTGTGTTCTGATAGAGTAGAGGGACTCGCTCCCTGTTCGTGTTGTATATACAATTAAGCATGATAACGTTGCTCCAACGCTGTTGTAGCTGCAGTGACTCCTTATGGGCCCAAAAGACAGTATGGGCATGGCTCTCGGGGTCCAATTTATAGGTGGAGATATAGTTGTTATCCTCTTGAAGCTCCTTTATCATTGCTTGAAGCGCTGTTAGTCCACCGAGGCGTTGCTGCTTGATCTTGGCACGGTTGTTCCTTATATCAGCATCTGTAACTAAGCTCTCCGGGTTGTCGAGCTGTAGTTATACACGGATCTATTTAGGGTTACTAGAAACGCCAAGAGTCTCTATCCGCTGCTTTACAGCGTCTGTCATTTGTGCCCGGCGGTGGCATGGGTGAGCAATCGGGTCCTTAGACGGTTCATGGTTATGAGGCTTCGTAGCAGACGTCTCAATCCTCTATATACCGTCGGGCTGCAGGCGGAGGACGATCTGAAAGGGACAGTCGGTCTTCTTAGTACTAGTTAACTACCTCACACGAGCCTAGGAGACGTAGTTGCCTTTACAGTCACAACCTATGCGAATCTTCTTCAGCACGCCAGCTGTCTTATTGGACCCGGCATTGTAGAGACCGTATCCGTGGTCCGCAGCGAAGGCTATAGCGGCGTCCCAGGCAGCGCCCGACGTAGGGTAAGAGCTCTCAGGCGGAGCGGCGAGGTCGTAGGCCATTTTGCAGGCCTGTAGAGACGTGCGGAGCGACGTGCGCGGTAGTGGGTTGCGTAGTGTTGTTGCGCGATGCGCATGTAGTTGGGCGTCGCGAAGTCGCGAAGGCAACTTTCTGCCGGGTTATTACCTGATTAGGCAGGCGGTGGTGAGGGGGTGGTGGGTTTAGTTAAAATGGGTGGTGGAATTAACTACTGCCCGAAACAACGGCGGCAACAGCAGTAGTGAATCTCAAAGTAATCGGGGTAACAGTAGCGTTGGTGGGAGCAATCGCGCGCAAGGAGGAGCATTGCTGGACGTGGTGCGGTTGCTGCCCCCCACTCGCTACACCCCCCCAATTAGGCGTCATTTCGTTACAATGCGACGTCAGCTATTTACAAAACAACTACCCACAAGGTGTTGGGAGTTGATTCGTCCCCATGGGACGCCACATTCAATGGGTCGGTAGCTAATTTATCGAATTTAAGCAACTTGCCTACACATATTTCGTGTACTTACGCGAGTCATTTCTGATTCGTGTTCTCCGCCTGCGCCGCTAAAATTTAGGTGAGAGGACCGGAGAACGCGAAAAAAAAAATTAATATTAATAAGTCTTAATTCGAGTAGCAGTAAATTTCTTAAAATTTAATTAATTTAATACGAGTAATCGACGTGCGATAACTGGTTTTAATGTTGAATATAGCAAGAGGTGGATTTTAGGCGGTATTTGGCATTTTGCTATCCTGTAGCAGGCGCGGGTTGTCTATCACCGATCGAGTCAGTACTGACGCAGCAACGCTAGTAAATACCGCGCTACTTGTCCAAACTGGCGTCCCAAGGGGGCGAACTAACTTCCAACACCTTGTGGGTAGCCGTTTTGTAAACAGCTGACGTCGCATTACCGACAAGTAACGCCCGATTAGGGGGGTGTAGTGAGTGGGGGGCAGCAGCCTTCCGATCAACAATGCTCCATCGCTACCCGGAGTCTCTTCGGATAGCGAGGACTTTCACGTGAGAAACACTGGTAAATGCCTCTACCTACTTACTACTAGGTGGGCCGGCACGGCTATACAGCTACTAACTACATAGTAAACGCCTTACAATCTGAAACGATCCAGTCGATTCGTTCCTATTCCGGTCATGCTACAACACGCGGTGGCGTGACCGTCGCCCGACTCCGGCCGATCAGACTACACCTCACCTCATGTTACCAGTAACGTGAGCTGGAACCATTCGTCCTTATATTGATCCCAATCTCCCTATCCCTATCTAAATATTCCTCCTTGCTCATGCCTGCGAGGAGAATATTCCTCGCTCTACTCGCGTTTGCCTTTTTGATTCCTCTGATTTCTATGCTATACTCGAGACTCACGAGCACCATCATGAGCGGAACTTCACAATCCAGCCACGCAGCAAGACACGCCATTGTCGTCGGCTCCGGTCTTGCTGGTCTGACAGCCTCGTCCACTCTTCTCTCCAAAAACATACCGGTCCACCTTCTCGAACGTCTTCCGAAGCCGGGCGGAAACAGCATCAAAGCTTCCAGCGGT
This sequence comes from Aplosporella prunicola CBS 121167, assembly GCF_010093885.1. Classification (NCBI taxonomy): domain Eukaryota; kingdom Fungi; phylum Ascomycota; class Dothideomycetes; order Botryosphaeriales; family Aplosporellaceae; genus Aplosporella; species Aplosporella prunicola. The sequence goes on along the minus strand of NW_022983716.1, from coordinate 2,082 downwards.
ATCAATGGCGCACCGACAAAATACCAGTCGGTTTCCGATGATCTTTTCTACGACGACACTATTAAGTCCGCCGGTGTAGTAATGGGCAAGATGCGTTCGCAGAGAGAGAGCCTGATTCAAACTTTAACCAAAAAGAGCCCGGAAGCCATCTACTGGCTATCAGACGAGAAAGGCGTGGACCTTAGCAAAGTCGCAATGCTGGGTGGGCACAGCATCCCGAGGACTCATAGAGGAGCGGGCCAAACGCCTCCCGGAGCAGCAATCGTAACGACATTGCTGAAACAGCTGAACGAGGATCCGAACTTCACGCTCGAGACAAACGCTTCAGTGACAAAGGTCCTGCAATCCGAGAACGGTGAAATCACCGGCGTTGAGTACTCTACTGCCGACGGCAAGAAATCTCTAAACAGTCCTGTTGTCATCTTCGCGACAGGCGGCTTTGCTGGCGATTCCAAAGGCATGTTGAAGCAATACCGCCCAGACCTTGCTGGTTTCCCGTCCACGAACGAAGCTTGGCCCGGCTCAACACCGCTTCTCACTGCGCTGGGTGCGCAGCTCCTGGACATGGAGCAGGTGCAAGTGCATCCTACTGGTTTTGTAGATCTGAAAGAGCTTGGAAAGCCGGTTAAATTCCTTGCCGCAGAGGTGTTGAGGGGTGAGGGAGGATTGATGCTGAGAAGTGGAAAGAGGTTTATTGATGAGCTTCAGACAAGGCAGGTTGTCACCGACAAGATCATGGAGGAGAAAAATACGGAAGTGGATGGCATCAAGCAGTGGGATGTTAAGATTGTATTGGACGAGGGAGCATACCAGGCGGCAAAGAGCCACATCGACTTCTATCTTTGGAAGGGGCTTATGAGCAAGACGACTGTCGGAGAACTTGGTGGCGACGAAACCAGGAAAGTCATCCAGCAATTTGCCGATGCTGCGGCAGGAAAATCGGAAGACGCATTCGGCAGAAAGAGCTTCGGACACTGGGAGCTAAAGGATGTCACGCCAGACTCGGTCGTATATATCGGCCAAGTTACGCCTGTGGTACATTTCACTATGGGCGGCGTTATCATGAACGAGCATGCGGAGGTTTTGGATAAGGAGGGAAAGCCAATCAAGGGACTTCTAGCAGCAGGCGAGGTGACGGGCGGGATCCATGGGGCAAATCGGCTTGGTGGTAGTTCACTGTTGGAGTGTGTGGTCTTTGGACGTATTGCGGGCGAAAGGGCAGCATCGTCCCTAGGAAGCCTTGCATGAGGCTGTGTTGCTTGATTAAACGCCGCCTTCCGAGCAATGTAGGCATTTCGACTCACCACGCTAGTCAAATATCAGGCAGATTAATCACTTGTAGAACAAGTAGCCTTTTTTTCAACACCTTACAGATTAGAAACACTCTCTTAGCAGGTACTCTCTTATCTCAGTATACCTGGAGACGGACTTACCATGATCATCCGAAGAAATTTTGAGAGGTCATCCTGCGCATGCAAGAGAATTGCCGACCTGTCTTATTTTGAAAATCATTGCAGGTTGCCCGCGCGAAACATCGCCGATCTTGCTTGGATAATTGTAAACAGGTGAGGGTTGCGCGTGCTTACCAGCGCCACATTATCACATGCCGCATACATAAGCCTTGTCCTCGCTAATCGTAAACTAATATGGCTATTAGCCAGTGCAGGTTAATACTCTATCTACAGGCCCCATTCATACAAAATTACCATCTCTTCGTAGCTTATTCAACAAATGCATTTTTCGCGACTTTCTGCAAAGTGCTATGAACATAGACTTACAGTTTATGGCTTTAGACCTCAACTAACACAATATAGAGTGTCAAACTTCTCACGTACGGCTCCTAACGACTATAATCCTACGCTAAACCTTACGCTACCGCCACGATGGGCTCGTCTGCTGAGTTCAGCTTCGCAGAGTGTCGCATCCAACAGGACGAAATACGTCTGTTGACTCTCAAAGGTGGAAGTCTCGATGAAGACATCTCCTGCAATCTTCGACGCCACCGCTTCAGTCATGAAAACTTGAGAGCAACAAAGTTTATGGCTCTGTCCTACTACTGGGGGGCCATGGTTATTCGCCCCC
>NW_022983715.1:0-4405 GCF_010093885.1 Aplosporella prunicola CBS 121167 | reverse complement strand
AAAAAAAAGAGTCTAGGATGGCACCGGCGACGGCACGCTTTCTTAACTACCTCTTTCTTACTTTCTTGCACGAAGCTTAGCACGAAGCATAAAGCACCCGGAAGCCGGAGCGAGCACACCCGTGACACCCCCCATCGATTGGCGCAAGGCGCAAGGCGCGAAAACCTTACTCCCCCTTACCTGCCTGGCTTCTGGGTACGTAACTCTCATGTTAGGTGGATGCTAACCTAGGTTAGGGACCTTTTTTTTTTTTTTTTTTTCCTTTGGTTTTGGTTTTGGCTTTTTTGTTCGTCGTCTGCTTCTTCTACTTACTCTATCCTACCCTCTATCTCGCCCTCGTTACTACCTAAATACCGTACATACTCCTACGACAAACGGCGCAAACGTCGTAAAACCACCACAATACCCTATCCCTCTACCTATTCTATTCCTTTCAACTTTTTTCTATTATTTTTTCCCTCGATTTTCTTACTCGCTCTATTATTATTATTATTATTATTTTTATCCTCCTCCTCCCACACCCCACCCCGCACCGCACCGCACCCCCCCCACCAACCTGAGCCTCAGCAGCCACTCACCCCACCAACACACGACGCAAGCCCCCTACGCAGGCCCGCTTCTCCGCTTCTCCGCGCTGCGGAGCCGGGGCCCCGAGCCGCGTCTGCCCGCTTGCTTGCACTACCCTACAGCAAAGAGCTACGAGTATCGAGGGAGTATTGTAGCTAGCTAGCTAGGGCACGCGTGCAGGCGTGTTTACGTACACACCTACGGCTTGTATGTACGTACATAGTTCAGCCGCGAGTACCGAGGGCGCTGCAGCATGGCATGCATGGCAGGCAGGGCGCGCATGCGCTGCGCTGCGCTGTGCTGCGACGCGATGCGACGCGACGCCGTCGAACCTCATGCGCCCACACACACACGCACGCACGCCTACCTCACCACCTACCTCGTAGACAGCAGCGCTTCTCACAAAAACAGCAGCAAAACAAGCACAGCGCCGCAAGCCTTACGATGGAATCGTTCGCCCACACGCGCGCAACCCGGCACCCACTCGTAGGTAGCGCGACCAGCTCGGCACGCTCGGCGTGCTCGGCGACGCACTCGCTCGGCTACAACCGGCCCCAGCACGCCCCCGACCGAGCAATCCCTTACTCAGAGAAACTCGGACGTCCGCTCCCTCGTGCCCCCTCCGGCCCTCCCCCCCCCGCGGAGAAGAAAAAAAAAGTGAAAAGTAATAGTTAAAGCTTGGAAGGGCGGGCTGCGGTATGCTGCGCTGCTGCTGCTGACCTCTTGCCCTCTTTTTTGAGTTTTGGGGTCTGCCTTTTGCGCTGCGCGCTGATGGAGGAGTGTGCTTGCGGCTACTGGGCTGGCGCTGGGGTAGGTGGGTAGACAGGTACGAGTCGAGAGCAGAGGGTCTACCTACCTACCTACCTATTTACGCCCAGGCTCCACTCGACTCCATCATCCACGCACTTCCTCCACTTCCTCCCCGCTCGCTCGCTCACATCACCCTCTCCTCCTCCGTCCCTCCCGCTCTCCCGCTGTCCTGTTCTCTTCTCTTCTCTTCTCTTTTCTTTTCTCTTCTTTTCCTTTGCCTACGGTAGGTAAGTGCCTGGTCCGCTTCTTCGCGTCCCCCCACAGCGCACCCACCCCACGGGCCGCGCGGGCTAGATGGGCTGGCCCTTCTGGCCTGTTGCACGCACGGTACGGTACCTTGCTGTCCTCGGCGGTCAGCCAGGGCCAAGGCCAGGCCGGGACAAGACAGGAAGACTTGCTTTCCCTTTTTCTCTCTCTCTCTTTCCTCCTCCTCTTCTTCTCTGGGGCCTTTGGGCTTTGCCTATTTCACACACACACACACACACACACACACCGCCTCTTCCCGATTCGATTCGTCTTCTACTTTCAGTCCCGCCCGCCTTCAGCTTCTCACTCAGCTCAGCCGCCTGCCTGCCTGCTTAACAATGGCTTTATATTGGGTGCGTCAGCTCAACAGTTCAGCTCACTCCCTGCCTCCCATGCACCCCCTCTCTCCTCGTCTACCTACTTAATACACATACACATACCCCCATCCCCTCCTTCCCTCCCTCCCTCACCACCCTCACCCCCCCAAAAGAAGAAACCCCAAAACAAGAAAAGAAAAACTCTCTTTTCTCAATCCGGCAACTCTTTCCCCCCACCCCTGTCTTAACACACCCCCACACCCCATAGGGACATACATACCCATACCCCCTCCAACAGTACCAACCAACCAATCCTTCCACTGCCACATCAAACCATCATACTATCAAATCATCTCATTCTCAGCCTACGCGGCGAGCGGGATCGACGCCAGGGTGCCCCCCTAGCAAATCAGCAAATCAGCAAATCCGCAAATCCCTCTCTCGGCCCGCCACGCCACCGCATCAGGCAAGTCCACGCGCGCGCGTCCCGTCCGTCCCGTCGAATGCGCTTCCGAAGGAGCGTCTTGGAGCTTTGGCTTAAAACCGCTGCACGGCGCCAGGAACCGCGCACCGCAAGCGCAAGCAAACGCAAAAGACTACGCCAAGGCCAAGGCCAAGGCCAAGGCAGGATAGGACAGGATATCTAGGACAGAGCAAGAAAGACCGACGAGGGTCAAGACAAGGCAAGAGAGAAAAGCGTCGCTACTGCGCATGGAATTGCTGCCCGGGCTATACTTTACTACCGCTACCGCTACCACTACCACTACCGCGTGTCTGCCCGCTCGCTCGCCAATATCATATCATGCCATCACCACCACCACCTTTCGCCGCAACTACCGACCGCTACTACGTCACCACCCGGTCCACGCTCGGCACGCTCGTTGGACAGACTCTCTCGTTCGCACTGCTCGCGAAATAGCAAGAAGCCAAGGAAGCAAGAGAAGAAGAAGACGAAGAAGAAGGAGGAGGAAATAAGGCCACAGAGACGACGACGACGACGACGCCGATGCCGATTGCCCACGCCGCAACGCAACGCAACGCAAGCGCCAACATCGTCGCCTCCTGGACCGCAGTCTAGAACGCAAGCCGACAACGACGATGAAGTGAGAGGTGAACGACGACGACGACGACGAAGACGACGACGAGCAGCAAAATCCACGGACCCCGTGAGCACAGCATACGTACACGCACACGCACGAGCACACGCATGCATGCATGCACACCGGCATTGCACCACCGCACTCACTGCCCGTTGACCAGCACGCATCCACGCACCATCATCGCCCACCACGCCATTACGTCGCGACGCACGAAGAAAGGAAAGAAAAGAAACGAAAACGGACGACGCAAACAAGCAAGCAAGCAAAAAGGAAAACGAAACAAGGGAATCACATCGTAACTTGTGCGAAGAAGGTGGGTGCAAGTCGAAAGAAATGAGCAAATTGGAGAGTTTAAAAAAGAAAAGAAACAGAAAGCCACACTCCGAGAGGCCAAGAAGAAGTATAGAAAAAGACCGCGCAACGACGTCAAAAACGTGGCGAAGCAAAGGAAGGGGGAAAAGAAAAAAAATTCAATCGCACCAGACGGGAAAAAAAGGGCAACAACGCAAGCAAGCAAGCAAGCAGCAAGAACGCAAAAGATCCGAGAAAAAAGACGTCATGAGTAACTTTAAGTCAGCCTGCAGCAGCAGCAGCAGCAGCCAACGCACACACAAAAAGACTACTACCAGCAAAGCTCAAGATCACCAAAAACGAACAAAAAATCCTCCAAAATAAAAAAAAAAAAAAAGAAAACAAATCCCGCAAAAAAATAAAATCGCCAAGCGCACCACCACCACCACCACCACCACCAACAACAACAGCAACAAATTCCGTCATCATCGAAGAAAAGACAAAAAATTAAGACGGACCCACATCCGGACCAGCATGATCAAGAAATAAGCCTTGCCTGGGGGAGAGCTTGGTTGTAGTAGTGGGTAGGTTGGGTCGGAGCGATTTCGTGTTCTTGTGAGCAGAGCGCCTGCCTCCTCTGCTCTGGTATCTCATGTTTGTGTGTGTGTTTGTGTGTCATTCAGGGGGGAGTAGTCTTCCACAACACCGTCTTCTTTGCGTCGTCTTCTTCTTCTTCTCAAAAGGTAAGGGTAAGGTAGGGGGGGACGGCGAAGCGCACTGCCTCCATCGCCATCCAATCTATTACGAGCACAACCAGATTAGGTCCGTACGTCTGCCCCCGCTGGCTGCACGCGCGCAGAGCGCCTGCCTCCTCTGCGTTGTGTTCGTCGTCTGTTGTCGTCGCGCTGCATGCGGGACCGCATCAAGCTAAGCTTAGGGAAAAAGCAAAGCCAAGCCAGGTCCCGTCAGCAGCCTACCAGCCAGTCGGGTGCTCGCGGGGGGTCAGAGAATCTACAAAAACGGCGCGCACGATCTTCTTCGTTGCTGCATCGTGGCTCGGTCAAGGGGGGGGGG